>NC_141876.1:53540000-53840000 GCF_056163025.1 Triticum urartu
ATCTCAATAGCTTGCCGATCATCGGGCAAGTCCACCAAAGTCCATGCTTTGTTCTGATACATGGATCCTATCTCGGATTTCATGGCTTCTAACCATTTGTCGGAATACGGGCCCACCATTGCTTCTCCATAGCTCGTAGGTTCATTGTTGTCTAACAACATGATATTTAAGACAGGATTACCATACCACTCAGGAGTAGTACATATCCTTGTCGACCTATGAGGTTCGATAGCAACTTAATCCGAAGCTTCATGATCACTATCATTAACTTCCTATTCAACAGACGTAGGTGCCATAGAAAACATCTTTCTGTGTTGCATCACTTTCTAGTTGAAATAAAGGTTCGACAACCTCATCAAGTTCTATCTTCTTCCCACTCAATTCTTTCGAGAGAAACTCCTTCTCGAGAAAGGACCCGTTCTTAGTGACAAACAATTTGCCCTCGGATCTGAGATAGAAGGTATACCCAACTGTTACCTTTGGGTATCCTATGAAGATGTGTTTGTCCGCTTTGGGTTCGAGCTTCTCTGGCTGAAGCCTTAAGCATCGCAGCCCCAAACTTAGATGGTGTCCTATCTAAAGTGAATGCAGCTGTCTCTAACGCATAACCTCAAAATGAAAACAGTAGATCGGCAAGAGACATCATAGATCGCACCATATCTCATAGGGTTCGATTACGACGTCCGGACACACCATTACCCTGTGGTGTTCCAGGTGGCTTCAATTGTGAAACAATTCCACAATGTCTTAAGTGATTGCCAAACTCATAACTCAGAAATTCTCTTCGATCAGATCGTAGGAATTTGATCTTCTTGTTATGATGGTTCTTAACTTCACTCTGAAATCGCTTGAACTTTTCAAACATTTCAGACTTGTTCTTCATTAAGTAAATATACCTATATCTACTCAAATCGTCAGTGAAGATGAGAAAATAGCGATATCCACCGCACGCTTCAATTCTCATTGGACCACACGCATCAGCATGTATGATTTCCAACAAGTCACTTGCCCGTTTCATTGTACCTGAAAACGGGGTCTTAGTCATCCTGCCCATGAGGCATGGCTCGCATGTGTCAAGCGATTCAAAATCAAGTGACTCCAAACATCCATCGACATGGAGTTTCTTCATGCATCTTACGCCAATATGACCTAATCGGCAGTGCCACAAGAAAGTGGTACTATCATTATTAACTCTACATCTTTTGGCGTGAACATGTGTATTACCACGACCGAGATTCAATGAACCATTCACATAGGGTGCATGACCATGAAAGGTATTATTCATGTAAACAGAATAACCATTATTCTCTAATTTAAATGAATGACCGTATTGCAATGAACATGATCTAATCATATTCATGCTCAACGTAGACACCTGATAACATTTATCTAGGTTCAATACTAATCCCGAAGGCAGATGGAGCGTGCGATGGTGATCTCATCAACTTTGGAAACACTTCCAACACACATCGTCACCTCGCCCTTAGCCAGTCTCCGTTTAGTCCGTAGCTTTTGCTTCAAGTCACCAATAATAGCAACTGAACCGGTATCCAATACCCAGGTGCTACCAGGAGTACTAGTGAGGTACACATTAATAACACGTATATACTTTGTTGAAGTTGCCAACCTTCTTATCTACCATGCATTTGGGGTAATTCCGCTACCAGTGATTGTTCCCCTTACAATAGAAGCACTTAGTCTCGGGTTTGGGTTCAACCTTGGGTTCCTTCACTGGAGCGACAACTGGTTTGTTATCCATGAAGTTTCCCTTCTAGCCCTTGCCCTTCTTGAAACTAGTGGTCTTCTTAAACCATCAACACTTGATCCTCCTTCTTTGATTTCTACCTTTTGCGGTCTTAAGCACCGCGAACAGCTCCGGGATCAACTCCATCCCTTGCATGTCATAGTTCAGCACGAAGATCTAGTAGCTTAGTGATAGTGGCTAGAGAACTCTATCAATCACTATCTTATCTGGAAGTTTAACTCCCACTTGATTTAAGTGATTGTAGCACCCAGACATTCTGAGCACATGCTCACTAGCTGAGCTATTCTCCTCCATCTTGTTGGCAAAAGAACTTGTCAGAGGTCTCACACCTCTCAACACGGGCATGAGCCTGAAATCCCAATTTCAGCTCTTGGAACATCTCATATGTTCTATTACGTTCAAAACGTCATTGGAATCCCGATTCTAAGCCATAAAGTATGGTGCACTAAACTATCAAGTAGTCATCAGGATGTGTCTGTCAGGTGTTCACAACATCCACAGACGACGTTGTAGGGGTTTGCACATCGAGTGGTGCATCAAAGACGTAAGCCTTCTGTGTAGCAGTGAGGACACTCCTCGGACTACGGACCCAGTCCACATCATTGCTTACAATATCTTTCAACTTAATCTTTCTCTAGGAACGTATTGAAACAGGGAGCTACAATGTGAGCTATTTATCGACAACATATTTGCAAAGACAATTTAGACTATGTTCATGATAATTGAGTTCATCTAATCAAATTATTTAATGAACTCCCACTCAGATAGACATCCCTCTAGTCATCTAAGTGAAACATGATCCGAATCGACTAGGCCGTGTCCGATCATCACGTGAGACGGACTAGTCATCAATGGTGAACATCTCATGTTGATCGTATCTTCTATATGACTCATGTTCGACCTTTCGGTCTTCCATCCTTCGAGGCCATGTTTGTACATGCTAGGCTCGTCAAGTCAACCTAAGTGTTTCACATGTGTCCCGAGGCCATGTCTGTACATGCTAGGCTCGTCAACACCCGTTGTATTCGAACGTTAGAATTTATCACACCCGATCATCACGTGGTGCTTCGAAACAACGAACCTTCACAACGGTGCACAGTTAGGGGGAACACTTTTCTTGAAATTTCAGTGAGGGATCATCTTATTTAAGCTACCGTCGTTCTAAGCAAATAAGATGTAAAACATGATAAACATCACACGCAATCAAATAGTGACATGATATGGCCAATATCATTTTGCTCCTTTTGATCTCCATCTTCGGGGATCCATGATCATCATTGTCACCGGCATGACACCATGATCTCCATCATCATGATCTCCATCATCGTGTCTTCTTGAAGTTGTCTCGTCATCTATTACTTCTACTAATATGGCTAATGCTTTAGCAATAAAGTAAAGTAATTACATGACGTTTATGTTGACACGCAGGTCATCAATAAATTAAGACAACACCTATGGCTCCTGCCGGTTGTCATACTCATCGACATGCAAGTCGTGATTCCTATTACAAGAACATGATCAATCTCATACATCACATATATCATTCATCACATCCTTTTGTCCATATCACATCACAAGGCATATGCTGCAAAAACAAGTTAGACATCCTCTAATTGTTGTTGCAAGTTTTTACGTGGTTGCTATAGGTTTCTAGCAAGAACGTTTCTTACCTATGCCAAAACCACAACATGATATGCCAATTTCTATTTACCCTTCATAAGGACCCTTTTCATCGAATCCGATCTGACTAAAGTGGGAAAGACAGACACCCGCTAGCCACCTTATGCAACTAGTGCATGTCAGTCGGTGGAACCAGTCTCACGTAAGCGTACGTGTAAGGTCGGTCCGGGCCGCTTCATCCCATGATGCCGCCGAATCAAGATAAGACTAGTAACTGCAAGTAAATTGACAATATCGACGCCCACAACTGCTTTGTGTTCTACTCGTGCATAGAAACTACGCATAGACCTAGCTCATGATGCCACTGTTGGGGATCGTAGCAGAAATTTAAAATTTTCTACGCATCACCAAGATCAATCTATGGAGTAATCTAGCAATGAGGGGAAGGAGAGTGCATCTACATACCCTTGTAGATCCCTAAGCGGAAGCATTACAAGAATGTGGATGAAGGAGTCGTACCCGTAGCGATTCAGATCACGGTTGATTCCGATCTAAGGGCCGAACGACGGCGCCTCCGTGTTCAATACACTTGCAGCCCGGTGACGTCTCCTACGCCTTGATCCAGCAAGGGGAGAAGGAGAGGTTGGGGAAGACTCCGTCCAGCAGTAGCACGATGGCGTGGTGGTGGTGGAGGAGCGCGGAACTCCAGCAGGGCTTCGCCAAGCACTACGAGAGACGAGGAGGGAGAGAGGTAGGGCTGCGCCAAGAGAGAGATCAAATCGTGTGTTGGGCTGCCCCTTTGCCTCCACTATATATAGGGGGAGAGGGAGGTCTGCGCCCCCACCTAGGGTTCCCACCCCAAGGGGTGCGGTAGCCCTAGATCCCATCTAGGGTGGCGGCCACAAGGGGGAGAGGGGGAGGCGCACCTGGGGTGGGCCTTAGGGCCCATCTGCCCTAGGGTTTGCCCCCTCCCCTCTTGGAGGTGCCTTGTGCCTTGGTGGGAGGCGCCCCAGCCCACCTAGGGGCTGGTCCCTTCCCACTATTGGCCCATGTATGCCTCCGGGGCCCGTGGCCCCTCCCGGTGGACCCCCGGACCCCTCCGGTGGTCCCGGTACACTACCGGTGATGCCCGGAACACTTCTGGTGGCCAAAACCATACTTCCTATATATTAATATTTACCTCCAGACCATTTCGGAACTCCTCGTGACGTCCGGGATCTCATCCGGGACTCCGAACAACATTCGGTAACCGCGTACATACTTTCCCTATAACCCTAGCGTCATCGAACCTTAAGTGTGTAGACCCTATGGGTTTGGGAGACATGCAGACATGACCGAGATGACTCTCCGATCAATAACCAACAGCGGGATCTGGATACCCATGTTGGCTCCCACATGCTCCACGATGATCTCATCGGATGAACCACGATGTCAAGGATTCAATCAATCCCATATACAATTCCCTTTGTCTAGCGGTACGATACTTGCCCGAGATTCGATCGTCGGTATCCCCATACCTTGTTCAATCTCATTACCGGCAAGTCTCTTTACTCATTCCGTAACACATCATCCCGTGATCAACTCCTTGGTCACATTGTGCACATTATGATGATGTCCTACCGAGTGGGCCCAGAGATACCTCTCCGTTTACACGGAGTGACAAATCCCAGTCTCGATTCGTGCCAACCCAACAGACACTTTCAGAGATACCTATAGTGTACCTTTATAGCCACCCAGTTACGTTGTGACGTTTGGCACACCCAAAGCACTCCTACGGTATCCGGGAGTTGCACAATCTCATGGTCTAAGGAAATGATACTTGACATTAGAAAAACTTTAGCAAACGAACTACACGATCTTGTGCTAGGCTTAGGATTGGGTCTTGTCCATCACATCATTCTCCTAATGATGTGATCCCGTTATCAATGACATCCAATGTCCATGGTTAGGAAACCGTAACCATCTATTGATCAACGAGCTAGTCAACTAGAGGCTTACTAGGGACATGGTGTTGTCTATGTATCCACACATGCATTTGAGTTTCCTATTGATACAATTCTAGCATGGATAATAAACGATTATCATGAACAATGAAATACATAATAATAACTAATTTATTATTGCCTCTTGGGCATATTTCCAACAGTGTTCATTGAGTTGCTCCCGGTGAAGCTGGGCATGGGAAAATCACTTGGTGGCGCGTTTGGATTTTGTTGCACCCATGTGACCACTCTTGGAATCAAGCTTCTAAAGGCAGCCACCATATCATCTCTACATGAAGCGATTATCTCAGCTTTGGTCTCAGCTTTTTCTTTCTCCATCGCCCGTGCCACCTTCTCCTCGATAGTCACTTGACTGGACTTCTTTCTTTGTCTTTTGGCCTCGGGGTCCTTGTTATAATAGTACTTCCACGTGGCGCCATCCCCAGCGCCATGCACACGTCCATATTGCGGCCGCTGGCCGGGCGGGTGTCGCATCATTATGTTCATGGCCCGGTTGAAAGGAGTGTCCCACTTGTACTTCGCTGACGACTGAGTCGACGTGTCTCTTTCGGCTGCAAGCTTGTGTTGCTCTCTCTGCAAAATGGACCGTGAATCATTTACGAATGCGACTAGAATGTAGTAGACTTCATTGATTAGAAGCTAATATGTAAGGTGGTAAAAGGATAATTACCAGTATTCTCATGAATTTCCTAGTCGGCCCGTCGGTGAAGAACATCTTTTTTTGGGGTCCCTGAAGTCGTGCTCCTGCTAGTCGGTGAACTCAGCCAATGGGTCTGGGATCCCCTGCGGTTCACGTTCTGCGTCCTCCTTAGCCCACACGGGCCTCTTTCCCGTGTAACCACGACTTCCAAGGCGGTGGTTCCCCATGTTCTTTGCCGGCGGCTGCTTGCCTCTCTCCGACCTGGCCTTGGCAGCTTCTTCATTGCAATTCTCCTTGAACTTTTCAAAGTCCTCTATCGTAATTTTTGGATTGTCTACAACAATCTCGGCGTAGGTTTCATGGTCTACTTCAATCGCCCTTTTCACCCTAATTTTCCAAGCGGTCAATGCGTTGCAGAACTTCCCTAGGGCTTTGTTGTTGATTTTTTTCATGGCATCATCATCCCATGGGTCGACATTATCATTCCGACCGGGGAACTGGAGTCTTGCGTGCAACCTAGTTAGGAGCAATTTCTTCAAATTATCATTCTTCCGTATTTTTGCGCTGCTGATGTTAGCTGTATCCCGTAGGATGCATGATAGTTGGTTGCCGTAACACGCTGCCACTTCTCGTGGCTCTATTGGCTCGAACTCGCCAGGGTGCACCGCCGTGACCACCAGTCTTCCGGTGCCAAGCTCATTCGGGCGTCGTGTCCTATTTTCCTTCTTTCCCTCACTGGCTTCGGAGGTCCCACCTTCCGTGCTGTAGTTAGGAACATCATCAGCGCTAGTCTCAGTGCCGGTGTCGTTGGTGGCATCAGTGTCGACGCCGGCACCACCACCGTCGTCATCCGCCATGACAAGGGAGTCCTGACACCCATCTTGATGTCTCTCCTGATCCGCCAGAAAGTCTAGGTAGGCGTGTGCTCGAACTAATTGGGACTGAGAACCTCCGGCCTCATCGGTGTCGGTCTTGTTTCCTAGGGTTCAATGTCGTAGTCGTTTAATTACCGACCTTTATATAATAAAGTGAATAATGAAAAAAATTACCTTTGTTTTTGTAACACCCATGATGCGGCTATATCTCCCACGTGTCGGAGCAAGACTTAGAGGCATAACCGCATGGTAGGCATGTCGCAAGAGGGGTAATCTTACATATCCCATGTACTGAATATGAAAGGGATAAAGAGTTGGCTTACAATCGCCACTTCACACAATACATGAATATAGCGTTACATCATCCAGACACAATCAAGGTCCGACTACGGAACCAAATAAAGAAAGACAACCCCTAATGCTAGATCCTCGATCGCCCCGACTGGGCTCCACTACTGACCAACTGGCAACGAAACAACACAACGAACACGATCTTCATCGAGCTCCCACTTGAGCTCAGCTGCGTCATCTGCACTGGTATCAATGGCACCTGCAACTGGTTTTGGAAGTAATCTGTGAGTCACGGGGACTCAGCAATCTCACACCCGCGAGATCAAGACTATTTAAGCTTATGGGTAGGAAAGGGGTAATGAGGTGGAGCTGCAGCAAGCACTAGCATATATGGTGGCTAACTTACGCAAAATGAGAGCGAGAAGAGAAGCAAAGCACGGTCGTGAACTAGAAGTGATCAAGAAGTGATCCTGAAACTACTTATGTTCAAGCATAACACAAGAACCGTGTTCACTTCCCGGACTCCGCCGGGAAGAGACCATCACGGCTATACACGTGGTTGATGCATTTTAATCAAGTTAAGTTCAAGTTCTCTACAACCGGACATTAACAAATTCCCATCAGCCCATAACCGGGGCACGGCTTTCGAAAGTTCAAACCCTGCAGGGGTGTCCCAACTTAGCCCATCACAAGCTCTCACAGTCAACGAAGGATATTCCTTCTCCCGAGAAGACCCGATCAGTCTCGGAATCCCGGTTACAAAACATTTCGACAATGGTAAAACAAGACCAGCAAGACCGCCCGATGCGCCGACATCCCGATAGGAGCTGCACATATCTCGTTCTCAGGGCAACACCGGATGAGTGCTCCGTACAACTAAAAAACCAACCCTTAAGTTTCCCCGAGGTGGCGCTGCAAAGGACTCTAGTTCGGACCAACACTTAGACAAGCACTGGCCCGGGGGGGGGGGGGCTTAAAATAAAGATGAACCTCGAGAGCGCGACTCCCAAGGGAAAAGTAGGTGGTGGTGAGGCAAATGGTAAAACCAAGGTTGGGCCTTGCTGGAGGAGTTTTATTCAAAGCGAACTGTCAAGGGGTCCCATAACACCCAACCGTGTAAGGAATGCAAAATCAAGGAACATAACACCGGTATGACGGAAACTAGGGCGGCAAGAGTGGAACAAAACACCAGGCATAAGGCCGAGCCTTCCACCCTTTACCAGGTATATAGATGCATTAATTAACATAAAAGATATTGTGATATCCCAACATAACCATGTTCCAACATGGAACAAACTTCAAACTTCACCTGCAACTAGCAACACTATAAGAGGGGCCGAGCAAAGCGGTAACATAGCCAAACAACGGTTTGCTAGGACAAGGTGGGTTAGACACTGAACATGGCAATATGGGAGGCATGACATTGCAAGTGGTAGGTATCGCGGCATAGCAATAGAGCGAGCAACTAGCAAGCAAAGACAGAAGTGATTTCGAGGGTATGGTCATCTTGCCTGAGATCCCGCAAGGAAGAAGAACGAGTCCATGAAGAAGACAAACGGACGTAGTCGAACGGGTCCTCACAAACACGACGTTATGGGAACCAACCCGAAGAAGCAACATCGGAAAGAAGCACACAACATAGTAAACAACCAACACATGAACATGGCATGATGCACAACCAAGTATGATGCATGTCCGGTTTAATGAGGCATGGCATGGCAAAGTGCAACAAAAAACACTACAAATTAAGTTGAGATCAATATGCAACAGAGTTGCATATTGAAGAAAACACCACATGACTTATTTAGTTCTCTCTCGTTCAGGTACTCAACAAAATTAAATGTTGGTTAGCATGACAAGGGGTGAAGCACAACAAAACTATCTATCTAGGCAAGTTTAAATGAGGCCGGAAACAACAAAGAACAATTCCGGTAAATCCCCATATGCATATTTTAGGTTTGGTATTGTTCTGCCCTAAACCATACTTTATAGTTGTTAAACATGCAAAGAGATGCCACCATGTTAAACTATGCATTTTTCTACCCCATTTACATATAAAGTTTATTAAATTTGGAGCTACGGTTATTTAGTTGTGAAATAAACCATTTTAGCATGGCATAAGAGTAAATCTACACAAACATCAATTTAAACATTTTAAACATGGGTGAAAGTGACATATTATGAAACTATATGAAAAACTAAGCATTTTTCATATATAAAACATTTTAATATGATGCACGGTTGATGAGTTTTTATATGCATGAAGTGCAAGGGTTAATCTGCAAAAGTATAAATCCCTGGTAAATAGACAAATTCGCATAACTGAAAAAAAACAGGAATGGGTCGAAACAAAGGCCGGCCCAACAGTGCAAAGGATCTGGGTGACTGCTCACTATATGGGCTCGGCCCAAACTGTGGAGAGGCCTGGCACGTTGGAGGAGAAGGTCGGGCCTTGGCGCTGGAGCGGCCGGTTGGGTAGCGAACCGGGCAACACGAGCGACAGGCGCATGATGAGGCGAAGCAGAGGCTGGGCACTGGCCTAGGCGATCGAAGCAGAGGGCGGGGTCAACGGTGAGGCATCCGGCGGAGCTCCAGCGACGGAGGGAGGCGGAGCTCGCCGGGGATGGAGGGATCTGGCGCGAACGGGGCTCCTCTTGTTCGTCCTGAAGAAAGAGAGAGAGACCGCGAGGTGAGGGAGAGAGAATAACCCGGGGAAGAAGGATAGTGAGGCGACGAGGAGCTGCAGACGGGTCGGCCTTGGAGCACTGGGGCTCGGGGCGACGAGCATCAGGGAGGCAGCTCGTGTGCTGCTCCACGGCGGGAGGACGGAGAGGACGAAGCAAGGCGGCGGTGAAGCACCTGGGCATGGGCAAATCGAGCAGGAGGAAGCGCTTGTTCGTTTCGGTCTCGCATGAAAGGAAGCATGCGGCAACAGAAGGAACGGCGGGCCGCGGTGCATCCCTTGGGGACGGATCCGATCCGGCAGCTGCGGGCAACCGGCGACGTCGGGAAGGCCATGGCGACTCGACGGTGGCGGCGGTCCATGGCAACGGTGGTGGTCCTGCAAGGATAGGGCATTTTCTGTCCAAGTCAAAGAGAGAGCCTTGAGAGAGAGAGAGAGAGACGAACAGAGGGAGGAGGAAGAATGAGGGAAGAAGGCGGGGGTCGGCCTGGCAATGGTGGTTCCAACCGCCGGCGGAAGAAGTAGCTCCAGGAGGCGCGGGGTTTGGGGATCGAGGAACAGGAGGGGGCTTGCAGGCTGATTGGAAGAAGAATGGGGATGGATCTCGAGGGAGATTTTGTGGAGTGGCGGCGGTGGCTGGCTGGGAGGATGGGACATCTCCCTAAATTTTAGGGTTGGTCTATACATATATAGCAAAAGGATTTTTGGATAGGGGCATTTGGTCCCTCCAATATTAATCGGACGATCCCGGATAAATAGGTTAGGGGACCCAAATAAGAAAAGGTGATGTTTTGTAGATGTTTGGGGATGATCCGGATCCAACGGTGACGACTGCCCGTGTCGAGTCCGGGACATCTTTTCGGACGCGCGCGCGAGGAGGGTCGCGGGCTGACGAGAGAGGTTAGGTTGGGCCTGGTGATAGGTTGAGGACTGTGCAGAAGGCCTCAGCCTGAGAGAAGAGAAGAGAGAGAGAGAGACCCGACAACGGTTTCCGGAGACCGAAAACGTCCGACGAAAAGACCGAGTACTATTGCCGCTATAGTTATCCGTTGGGGCGTCAAACGGACTCTGAATGCGATGAAACTTGGCAGGCGGCCTATCTACACTATAACAACACCGCTTGCAAACTTTCAACCCATTCCGAGAACATTTTCCGGCCACTTATAAAATAATATTTCGGACGTGCCGCGGGTGCGTGCAAGTGTGGTTGGACTCAGAACGGACAACGGAGAGAAATGGGGAGACCTGGACAGATGCAAGTTTTGAAAACATGATGATGCAACGCACATGATGACATGACAAGATGCAACATGCAAGCGAAAGACATAGCAAAGATAGTGAATAACTGGAAGACACCTCGCGCATCGGTTTCGGGGCGTTACAACACTCCACCACTACGAGAGGATCTCGTCCCGAGATCTAGGATGGCATCGGAGAGAAACGGAAAAGGAAGAGAAGAGGTAAAACTAAGTTGCTTATTTGACGAATGAGTGAAACCAGAGAACCTTGCGAGGTTGAACAAATTCGAGAAAGAATACAATGAAGATGAACAAAGTTGAAAACACTCCGTTAGAAAATAGGAACAAGGAACCTTACTAGAGCCTTGTAGGGTGAAAGACATAAGAAAAAGGTTGTAATGGACAAGAAATACATGAAAGCACTCCGGTTGAAACGAGATGTATAAGAAACTATAAAGATCAATTACGACAACACTCCGGCTGGAAATGGAAGGTAAAGAATACGAGCTTGGCAAAATGAAAGCACTTGGATGAGAGTCTGGTTAGAAGAGGAATGATAGGCACAACACTCCGGTTAAACAAGATCGAGAAGGAATAAGAATGATATAAATTTGGACAGCACTCCGACTGTAAATGAAAGGAATTGAATATGAACTAGATAAGATGAGAGGATACTTGATGAAAACACACTGCCTCCGGAGCTATTGAAAGAATGGCACAAGAGGTAAGAAAGATTTCAGACAGCACTCTGGTTTGAGAAGGGAGGCAAAACTTGATAAGATGAGAGAGCTCGAATGAAAACACGACACTCCGATTAAATGGATAAGCATGAAAAGAACATGATCTTTGACCAAACGAGATGATGGGTGAAAATAGCAACAACATCACAAAGCCTCCGGAAGAAATAAAAGAATAGAATTAAAAGAACGGAGAAGAAAACAACAACTTCTACCTCAAATGAGCTTGAAAAAACATCTTTAGGAGAAAGGTCGAACGGAGTTGTTGGAAAACCAACAACGAAAAGAGTAAGCTTGTTGTGGGTTTATGGAAAACATCTCGAAATTATGAGGTGAAATTCTGCCACTACGGAAACAAAAGATTGGATTGATATCAACAAGGGGACGAGAAGCTTATCTCACCGGGAGGATACATGAAGAACTTGGGTCATTTATAAGCACCACAAATAGCAACAATCCTTAGGGAAAGATTTATATGAAATATAACCCAAGATAATTCCAAGGAAGAAAATGATGGGTTTAAATATCTCATTCTTAACAACTTGCGAATCATGAAACACGAAGGGAAATTGTCAAGAATGATATAACACCACCTCAAAAGATAAAGTAGGAAGAATTGCACTTTGGAATGCAAGATGAAGAATGTTTGAACTCCTCAAAACAAGACATGTGTTAAGCACCATGTTTAATTTTGAGTAAGCTTGGCAGAACTTAGCTTCGAGAGAAAATCTTGACAAACAATTGAAGAATGAAAAGAATCCTTGATGAACCACCATGTAGAGCCTCCATGAAGAACTCCGGTAACAAAATGATGATAAAAAGAAAGAGAAGTTGAAAAGACAAGGTGAAGCCTTGTAATGATTTAGATGGATCTCCGTGGTGATATAGTTGCGAGAGCTTGGAACTCCGGGAAAGAAAAAATGAAACAATTGAAAACCGAGAGCTTGATGAACCTCCGGAATAAGGAATTGAATTTACTCGATGAAACAATAATAAGAATTACATTATGCTTATCCTTCACCAATTAAAATTGATGACAAGCAACGGATTTGTCATACTACTTATTCTCGTAGAAAGGATTAAGAGAGATATAGCGCAAACTTGAGAAGGTCTTCAACGAACCACCGGTAGGATTGAAACAACGAATAATTTGATATGATAACGAAGGAAAAGAAATCTTGAATGAACCACCGTAAGAATTGGAAATGAAAGAAGAAAATATAAATAAACACCGGGAATAATTAGGGAACGAAGATACTTGATAAAATTTAGATACAAGTGAACGAAGAGATCACGAGCTGATTATAGAATATTTGACTGATGCATCGGTAAGATTTGGAGAACGAGAGCTGAAAGCTGGAATGAATAATTCTCAAATGATGGGCTCTGGAGAATCAAACTGAAAAGACTTCTGAATAGCTCTGGAAGGGTGAAAAGAATTCTCACAATCAAAAACAATTATGAGAGGATGGCATGAAGCTACAACCAAGAATCTTCGAGAGAACGGACCAAGATTTGAGAGAAACTCTTCTTCGGTCTTCAAGATCCGAGAATGACGACGAGAAACAACACCATGAATTGTTGAGGCACTCAGGAATAATGAAAAGCGAAGAGGTTGAGCCAACAATGAAAAGAATATGAAAGATCTTGGAGAAAGACATATGATTGATGATAATTCATTCTTACATCAAACTTTGAAAAGAAATTTGAGGATAGCTCCGGGAAAATAGAAGAGTCAGGTAAGATCCTGGGAAAAGACATGTGGGTTAGGGCCCACTCAAAAGAAACACCGTTGAACGATTTAAAAGATAGATTGCGCCGGTTGAATTAAATGGGTTGAATGAGATAACAACCTCGAGATAGCTTAAACGAATTAGCAATGGAAACGCGAATCTCCTGAGATATCTTCAGCACTACGGATATGAATAGAGAGAGATGAGCGATTAAGAGGTGCACCGATGTGAGAAAGCATTGTGAAATGAGGAAAAGATATGATTGACAAAGCTTGAAATGAATCCACCGGAGAAGAAAAAGAATGACGAATGATGAACTTGAAGCTCTGTTAGAATCTCCATGATAAATCACCGGATCGAAACTTGAAAGAAAAGGATGAAGAGACTTCACATGAATAAAATGGATAGTTGATTTAGAAATCTGATTCCTTGAAGAAAAAGGGTGGGAGGGCGGGAAAACAAAGACAACTTGGGACGGATGAAACAAACACCGTTGAGAAAAACTTGAGTTGATCATGCGGATGTTGAAAACGATTGGATCCACTTGAAGGGAGACACACCGGTTCAGAAGAAATTGAGATGGCAAACTCGAAGATCGAGAAGGACTAGTATTCACATAGGAGTATGAGAACACTGCTTAGGAGAAATAAGGAATCAGCACTTGACATTGAAGCAACTCGAATACCACAAACCAAAACAAAAACAAAGGATTGGCTTGTAGAATAAGCCGGAACAAACATATGATAGAGATTTCGTTCGAAGTTTTCATGGTGGGGCCCACACAGGCTCGATCGTACAACACCATCATGTACAAGGTAGTGCACATGACATACGAAGCGTCCCCGAGTCAGCATAGCCAAGGACTCTTTAAGACACAAGGAGACCACTGTAAAACCAACCGTGGATGGGCGGACCACTAGACGTCGAACCCCAATCTCATATCATTCATCCGTCGAAAAGATATCCTAAGAGCTACTTGAATTCCCACTTATAAACTCCCAAAACTTTCTAGTTATGCAATCAGGTGTTGGGGATACAGGGGAAGCATAATATCTCACCCAAACTAACAAATCCTACATCCAGCTGTATCCATCCTTCAACACATAACCAAGAAACCTTCGGAAATAATTTACCTCAACCTTCGAAAAGCATCCGTTATACGAGTTATGGCAATACTCCCGAACTCCCGCCCAAGTACTGGGTGGCATCGAGGTTATCTCACCAACAACTGCATAAAAGAGATTTTCGATGTCGGCGAACTCAGGTATTCCAGAACTGCAACGATAAAATTGTGACGACAACACCTCGGAGCTCAACTCCCCGGGACACTGCCACAACCCCTAAATGTCAGGAGGCACCAAGAACAATGTTCTCGTCACAAAACCATCGAAATGATTCCAAGATACCCGCATGATCCTAAAATTTTTTTAGTGAAATTTGAGGAGAGAAGAGTCAAAACTTCTACGTCAGGAGGCCTCACCAGTGCGACGAAGGGACCGAGGAGTAAAAAGAATCCTACTCTCCGATATATATAATCCTATAAGACTCAAAACATTTTTCTAGACTCAACAACACCAACGATTCGATCAAGCAGGGGGCTCCTAAGTCGGGGAAGGCTCTGATTACCAACTTGTAACACCCACGATGCGGCTATATCTCCCATGTGTCGGAGCACGACTTAGAGGCATCACCGCATGGTAGGCATGTCGCAAGAGGGGTAATCTTTACACATCCCATGTACTGAATATGGAAGGGATAAAGAGTTGGCTTACAATCGCCACTTCACATGATACATGAATATAGCATTACATCATCCAGATACAATCAGGGTCCGACTATGGAACCAAATAAAGAAAGACAACCCCTAATGCTAGATCCCCGATCGCCCCAACTGGGCTCCACTACTGACCAACTGGCAACGAAACAACACAACGAACACGATCTTCATCGAGCTCCCACTTGAGCTCAGCTGCGTCATCTGCACTGGTATCAACGGCACCTGCAACTGGTTTTGGAAGTAATCTGTGAGTCACGGGGACTCAGCAATCTCACACCCGCTAGATCAAGACTATTTAACCTTATGGGTAGGAAAGGGGTAATGTGGTGGAGCTACAACAAGCACTAGCATATATGGTGGCTAACTTACGCAAAATGAGAGCGAGAAGAGAAGCAAAGCACGGTCGTGAACTAGAAGTAATTAAGAAGTGATCCTGAAACTACTTACGTTCAAGCATAACACAAGAACCGTGTTCACTTCCCGGACTCCGCCGAGAAGAGACCATCACGGCTACACATGCGGTTGATGCATTTTAATTAAGTTAAGTTCAAGTTCTCTACAACCAGACATTAACAAATTCCCATCTGCCCATAACGGCGGGCATGGCTTTCGAAAGTTCAAACCCTGCAGGGGTGTCCCAACTTAGCCCATCACAAGCTCTCACGGTCAACGAAGGATATTCCTTCTCCCGAGAAGACCCGATCAGTCCCAGAATCCCGGTTACAAGACATTTCGACAATGGTAAAACAAGACCAGCAAGACCGCTCGATGCGCCGACATCCTCAGGGAAACACCGGATGAGCGCTCCGTACAACTAAAAAACCACCCCTCAAGTTTCCCCGAGGTGGCGCTGCAAAGGACTCTAGTTTGGACCAACACTTAGACAAGCACTGGCCCGGGGGGCTTAAAATAAAGATGACCCTCAAGAGCGCGACTCCCAAGGGAAAAGTAGGTGGTGGTGAGGCAAATGGTAAAACCAAGGTTGGGCCTTTCTGGAGGAGTTTTATTCAAAGTGAACTATCAAGGGGTCCCATAACACCCAACCGTGTAAGGAACGCAAAATCAAGGAACATAACACTGGTATGACGGAAACTAGGGCGGCAAGAGTGGAACAAAACACCAGGCATAAGGCCGAGCCTTCCACCCTTTACCATGTATATAGATGCATTAATTAACATAAAAGATATTGTGATATCCCAACATAACCATGTTCCAACATGGAACAAACTTCAAACTTCACCCGCAACTAGCAACGCTATAAGAGGGGCTGAGCAAAGCGGTAACATAGCCAGACAACGGTTTGCTAGGACAAGGTGGGTTAGAGACTGAACATGGCAATATGGGAGGCATGACATAGCAAGTGGTAGGTATCGCGTCATAGCAATAGAGCGAGCATCTAGCAAGCAAAGATAGAAGTGATTTCGATGGTATGGTCATCTTGCCTGAAATTCCGCAAGGAAGAAGAACGAGTCCATGAAGAAGACAAACGGACGTAGTCAAACGGGTCCTCACAAACGCGACGTTATCAGAACCAACCCGAAGAAGCAACACCGGAAAGAAGCACACAACATAGTAAACAACCAACACATGAACATGGCATGATGCACAACCAAGTATGATGCATGTCCGATTTAATGAGGCATGACATGGCAAAGTGCAACAAAGAACACTACAAATTAAGTGGAGATAAATATGCAACGGAGTTGCATATTGAAGAAAACACCACATGACTTATTTTGTTCTCTCTCATTTAGGTACTCAACAAAATTAAATGTTAGTTAGCATGACAAGGGGTGAAGCACAACAAAACTACCTATCTAGGCAAGTTTAAATGAGGCCAGAAACAACGAACAACAATTCCGGTAAATCCCCATATGCATATTTTAGGTTTGGTATTGTTCTGCCCTAAACCATATTTTATAGTTGTTAAACATCCAAAGAGATGCCACCATGTTAAACTATGCATTTTTCTACCCCATTTACATATAAAGTTTATTAAATTCGGAGCTACGGTTATTTAGTTATGAAATAAACCATTTTAGCATGGCATAAGAGTAAATCTACACAAACAGCAATTTAAACATTTTAAACATGGGTGAAAGTGACATATTATGAAATTAGATGAAAAACTAAGCATTTTTCATATATAAAAACATTTTAATATGATGCACGGTTGATGAGTTTTTATATGCATGAAGTGCAAGGGTTAATCTGCAAAAGTATAAATCCCTGGTAAATAGACAAATTCGCATAACTGAAAAAAAACAGGAATGGGTCGAAACAAAGGCCGGCCCAACAGTGCAAAGGATCTGGGTGACTGCTCACTATATGGGCTCGGCCCAAACTGTGGAGAGGCCTGGCACGTTGGAGGAGAAGGTCGGGCCTTGGCGCTGGAGCGGCCGGTTGGGTAGCGAACCGGGCAACGCGAGCGACAGGGGCATGATGAGGCGAAGAAGAGGCTAGGCGCTGGCCTAGGCGATCGAAGCAGAGGGCGGGGTCAACGGCGAGGCATCCGGCGGAGCTCCGGCGATGGAGGGAGGCGGAGCTCGCCGGGGATGGAAGGATCCAGCGCGAACGGGGCTCCTCTTGTTCATCCTAAAGAAAGAGAGAGAGAGACCGCGAGGTGAGGGAGAGAGAATAACCCGGGGAAGAAGGATAGTTAGGCAACGAGGAGCTGCAGACGGGCCGGCCTTGGAGCACTGGGGCTCGGGGCGACGAGCATCAGGGAGGCAGGAGGCCTCGGGCGCCGAGCATCCACGAGCTCGTGTGCTGCTCCACGGCGGGAGGACGGAGAGGACGAAGCAAGGCGGCGGTGAAGCACCTGGGCACGGGCAAATCGAGCAGGAGGAAGCGCTCGTTCATCTCGGTCTCGCACGAAAGGAAGCAGGAGGCAGCAGAAGGAACGGCGGGCCGCGGTGGATCCCTCGGGGACGGATCCGATCCGGCAGCTGCGGGCAACCGGCGACGTCGGGAAGGCAATGGTGACTCGATGGTGGCGGCGGTCCATGGCAACGGTGGTGGTCCTGCAAGGATAGGGCATTTTCTGTCCAAGTCAGAGAGAGAGCCTTGAGAGAGAGAGAGACAAACAGAGCGAGGAGGAAGAACGAGGGAAGAAGGCGGGGGTCGGCCTGGCAATGGTGGTTCCAATCGCCGGCGGAAGAAGTAGCTCCAGGAGGCGCGGGGTTTGGGGATCGAGGAACAGGAGGTGGCTTGCGGGCTGATTGGAAGAAGAATGGGGATGGATCCCGAGGGAGATTTTGTGGAGTGGCGGCGGTGGCTGGCTGGGAGGATGGGACATCTCCCTAAATTTTAGGGTTGGTCTATACATATATAGCAAAAGGATTTTCGAATAGAGCATTTTGTCCCTCCGATCTTAATCAGACGATCCCGGATAAATAGGTTATGGGGCCCAAATAAGAAAACAGTGATGTTTTGTAGATGTTTGGGGATGATCCAGATCCAACAGTGACGACTGCCCGGGTCGGGTCTGGGACAACTTTTCGGATGCGCGCGCGAGGAGGGTCGCGGATGACGAGAGAGGTTAGGTTGGGCCTGGTGATAGGTTGAGGACCGTGCAGAAGGCCTCAGGCTGAGAAAAGAGAAGAGAGAGAGAGAGAGAGAGAGAGAGAGAGAGACCCGGCGGCGGTTTCCGGAGACCGAATACGTCCGACGAAAAGACCGACTACTATTGCCACTATAGTTATCCGTTGGGGCGTCAAACGGACTTCGAATGCGATGAAACTTGGCAGGCGGCCTATCTACACTATAACAACACCGGTTTCCAACTTTCAACCCATTCCGAGAACATTTTCCGGCCACTTATAAAATAATATTTCAGACGTGCCGCGGGCGCGTGCAAGTGTGGTTGGACTCAGAACGGACAACGGAGAGAAACGGGGAGACCCGGACATATGCAAGTTTTGAAAACATGATGATGCAATGCACCTGATGACATGACAAGATGCAACACGCAAGCGAAAGACATAGCAAAGACAGTGAATAACTGGAAGACACCTGGCGCATCGGTCTCGGGTTTTACAGTTTTGCCGAAAATGTCGTTTCATTCCCGTCACGACAAATCTCGAGCACTTGATATGTCCAACTTTCTAGCACAAGTCATGCCGAAATTCACGGAAAATTTCGGCATGACCTTTGCTAGAAAGTGCACATATAGAGCGCCTGAAATTTGTCGGAATGGAAATGAATCAACATTTCCGGCAAAACATAGGTCACTCGCAATTGGGAAATGAATCAACAACCAAATTTATCGCTGTCGTGGTAGCAACAGAGCAGTCATAATCAAAGCAGCATGATCATCCACACTTGTCTTTGGCCAATCTAGGTACCACACAGCCACTAGTTATGTCATTGGTATGGACAATGCAAGTAAACTTTAGGTACTAATAAAATGAGCCCTGCGCTGCAACTTACATTATTGCAGTCCATGAACAAAAGCCACCAAAAAACAAAAAACATGGCTGCCACAAAATGAGCCCTGATGGTTACCAACTGGTTGGCCCATAGGAAAATGCAATGAGATACCAGGAATGGCTGCCACATGCCAAAACATAAAATATGGTTGTTATGTTTCACAACCTTAGATCAAGTAATAAGTTTAGTTTAGTTAGCTAGGCAAAGCATTAGCTTAGCTTCACTACCTATAGCAATATGACCAAAGTTCACTGTACTTATCAAACCTAGAAAAATTCCCTCTTAGAGAGGGAGCACAAGTTGATTTTCAAAATTGCAGTAGCACTGCAGCTATCACATTCTGTTCTATGATGATGATCTATCAGTGTATACCACCTAACGATTTTGTGAGAACGGACACCTAGCAGCAGCAAGACACCTAGCTTCCTCTCTGGCTTTGGCTTACTTGAACATGAGCGGGAGGAAGAGGGGGCAGGGGGGTTATACCAGAGCGGGAGGGGGTCGGTGGCCGGCGTCGGGGTCAGGGCAGTGGCCGGCGTCGGGGTCGGGGGTGAGGGCGGCGTCGGGGTCAGGGCTAAGACTGGCGTCGGGGTCGGGGTTGAGGCCGGCGTCAGGGTCGAAGCTGAGGTCGGGGGTGGTGCGACGTCGGTGGAGGGGCGGCATAGAGAAAGGGGATCGGTCGAATCGAGCGAGAGTGAGACAGAGGAAAGAGATGGGTGCAGTGGCTCTGTATACACAACTTAGCTATAGCGCGTCTTGGCAAAACGCGCTATAGCTAAGTTAGCTATAGCGCTTGCCAAGCCAAAACGCGCTACTGTTAATTTTTTTTCTTTTTCTTTTTCTTTTTTCTTTTTCTTTTTCTTAGCTATAGAGCTTGCCAAGCCAAAACGCGCTACTGCTAATTTTTTTCTTTTTCTTTTTTTCTTTTTCTTAGCTATAGCGCTTGCCAAGCCAAAACACGCTTTGCTAACTTTTTATTTTTATTTTTATTTTTCTTGTTCTTTTTTTACTTTTATTATTTCATTTGACCGGCCACTATCGGCGGTATACAAAATAGCTAAACACACACAAAATTTGTGGATTAGTTTGTCAGCTTGGGCGACGACGACGCTTCAGACTGATCTTCTTCCCTCTTTTGTTCGTTGTCGAATAATTGAGCCCATGATTGTGACTTTTCCTTCTCCAGGGATTACGATCTTTCGTAGGTAATGTAGTCTTCATTCTTCTTTTGACGTATGTTTCATCATCATCTTCCCTCATCGGATCACCGTACTGGTCGTAGTCTTCCTCATTGGCGACTCCATCCATTTCGGCGATGCTTATTTTGCTTCTCCTCACAACAACACGGCTGGGATTGACCGGGTCAGTTATGAAGAAACATTGTGTCACGTGTTTAGCGTGTACCCATGGCTCATTTTTGGTGATGACGTTGACGGTACCGCTATCAGAGTCAGGTATACACATGGTAGTGAAATTCGGTTTTCTCTCTGTACATTCTTAGCCCATCTGACACGGAACATCGTCGCGCTATGCAATCCAGAGTAGTTAAGCTCCCATATCTCTTCGACCCTTCCATAATATCTTTCAATTACATTCTCGGTCATGGCTTCCATCGTCACCCCTGAGTTTTGGTCATCACTGTTTATATCTTTCTCCTCCGTGTAGAACGTGTATCCGTTGATATCGTATGCTTGATAAGTCGTGAGGTTGGTCGAGGGGCCATGTGCTAAGGCGTATATGAGTGTTCCGTTCGGACAACCCTCTTCCGGGGGATTCGCCAGAACTCGCTCTTTGAACCAACGCAAGAAAGTGGAGTTGTGCTCTCTAATAACTTCAGCGTCCGTGTTGTGCACCCACGGTCACGGTACTTCTTTGCCATGGTCTCTTTGTGCAGTGTCACGAAATATTCTAGCACATCTAGGTGTTGTAGCACTACTAAGTTTACCCTGTCAAGGTCATTTTGTCGGCCCGAGCCTAACACATTCACATCCCTATGACCGTTGGTGTGACCTTCACCTTCGAGCCTTCCACAGTGCTTGTTGACGGGCAAACCAACAACAGGGTCTCCGGTGCCTACTAGATAACTCTCACAGAAAGAGATGCACTCTTTGGTCAGATATCCCTGGGCTATGCTTCCATCTGGCCGGGACATGTTACAAACGAATCCTTTGATGATTCCATTCATCCTCTCGAACGGCATCATGTTGTGCACGAATGTCGGCCCCAGGTCGATGATGTTGTCCACGATGTGGACACATAGATGCACCATGACATCAAAGAACGCGGGCGGGAAGTACATCTCTAGCTCATTCAGTATGACAATGATATCTTCCTGTAGCCTATGGAGTTGCTTCACACTGATCGACTTTTGAGAGATAGCATCAAAAAGTGGCATAGGTCAGTAAGCGTCTCACGCACATGTGTGTCCATAATCCCTCTAAGTGCAACCGGGAGTAACTGCGTCATCATCAGTTGATAGTCGTGAGACTTCATCCCACTGAACCTTTTTTTCTTAGTGTCTAGATATCTTCTTATCTTCCCATAGTATCCAGAACTAACTTTGATTCCGGCAAGGCACTTGAACAATTGATCGACCTCCTTTGGATCTAAGGTGAAGCAAGAGGGGGGGGTAATATTGTTCTTCCTTCTTCTTTACTTTTTTGCCCCTATCTTTCGTCTCTGTCTCCGTCTCGGTCTCCTCTGACGACCTTTTACCGGGCATTTGGAGATCTTTCCTGATATTCAAAAATTCCAAGTCTTTTCTTACCTTCGGCCCATCCTTGGTCCTCTCCGGCATGTTCATCAATGTTCCAAGCAAACTCTCAAGGATATTTTTTGTGATATGCATTTGATCAAGGCTATGAGGCGTGTCGAGTATGGGCCAGTATTCCAAGTCCCAGAAAACAGATCTCGTCTTCCATACCTTCAGCAGGGGCCCCGGCGCCTTTTTCTTCATCTTTCCTGGCGAGGGGCACTCTTCCCAGTTCTTCAATAACTTATATATTTCTGCACCGTTACGCTTACGTGGAGGACCTCGATGCTCAACCTTACCATTGAATAGATCTCCACGCTTTCTTCACAGGTCATCCTTCTCGAGCCATCTTCGATGCCCCATGTAAACGATTTTCGAAGACCCGCTATCTTTCGATAGCTGCAGAGAAGTTGTATCATCCATGCACCTCGTGCATCCGCAATATCCGTGGCACACCTGGCCGGAGAGATAGCCGTAACCGAGATAGTCCTGCACCGTCGTGATCAGCGCGACTCTCATGTAGAAATACTCTCCTTTGCTTGCATCCCATGTCTTAGTCGGCGTTGTCCATAAGGTATGTAGCTCCTCTTTCAGTAACCCGAGATACAAATTTATATCATTTTCCGGTTGTCTCGGCCCTTGAATAAGCATAGCCATGTGTATGTATTTTTCCTCCATGCACAACCGGGGGGAGGTTGTACATCCATACAAACACAGGCCATGTGCTACGATTGGTGTTCTGGTTGCCAAATGGATTCATGCCATCACTACTAGCGCCAAGCACGACGTTCCTTGAATCATTTGTGAAAAAAAATCAAATTCAGCATTTAATGCTCTCCACTTGCTAGCATCTGCGAGGTGTCTCAGCTTCGGCTCATCTCCGTCATCTGGCTTCACCCTCTCCGCGTGCCAGCGCATAAGCTTTGCTTCCTTAATTAGGATCTACGAAATACCGCTGTAGACGCGGAGTGATCGGAAAGTACCATACAACTTTCTGTGGAGCTTTCTTTCCGGCCTTTTTATATTGTGAAACATTGCACTTTGGACAGATGGTTTTTTCCGCGTGCTCGTTCCGATATATGATGCAATCATTGATGCATGTGTGATATCTAATGTGTGGCAGATCAAGAGGGCACACGATTTTGTTTGCCTCCTCGACACTAGTAGGACACAGGCTTCGCGCGGGAAGAACCTTCTTTAGATACTTCAGAAGCTCATCCAGGCTTGTATCTGTCCATTTGTTTTTTGCCTTCGTCTTTAGAAGTTCTAGTGTGAAACTCAAGCGGGTCACTTCGGGATCGCAACCATCATACAAAGGAGTCATCGAGTCTACCTCCAGTTGCGCCAGTTTGGCCTCCTCTCTAGAAGCAGCTCTGTCGCCAGTCGTCTTCTTGCGAAGCAGGTCTCGAACATGAGGCTCCCGCATGGCTGAACTTAGTAGCGACGAAGACGGTGGCGTGTCCGCGTCTTCTCCGCCTTGAACTGCCTCTTCGCCATCGACATTTCCGAGGTTGTCTTCCTCTTCGGGCACATAATCGGTCATCTCTTCGTCTGGTGGCCCCATGTCGTTATTTCCTACCTCGTCGACATCCTCATCATCATCATCTTCACTTATCCACCGAGTATGGCCATGCATGAGCAGGTGCGCCTTGAATGTGCCACCCTCAAAGGGGTCGAACCTGACTATTCCTTTGCATTTTTGACACGGACATAAAACATCCTTCAGTCTTTTTTCATACATGTCCATAGTGGATTGCCAGTATCTTTCCACCATCCTTCCATTGACCTTCATGATCACCTGCGCGTGGAGCAAATATTATAACCACGTATATATGCATGCATGGATCAAATTCATACAAAAATTCGGCATGACCTTCCCTAAACATAGGACGTATTGAGTTTGCCCGAAATTCACCGGAACGGGATTGAATCGTCATTTCGGCAAAACATAGGCAACTCATGTCACCCACATTATTTCATCAAATACACAATGTAGGCAACTCAAATTATGTCACACACAATTCGGTATATATATTCTCATATCGCCCATATATATAGTTGCAGTCCTATCCACACAAACATCTTTTTTTGCTCACCTATGTGTTGAGAGGGATATCAAGCACCTTTCTTCTTAATTACCTAGTAGCTCTAGATATATAGCTCTAACTAGCTAGCTAGCTAGGGAGAGAGAAAGAGCTAGCTAGGGAGATAGTGGGAGAGGAGAGGAAGAGAAGAGGGGAGGCATTAATGGAAGGGGGTGGAGGGCAAAGAAGAGGGGGAGGGAGGGCATTAATGGAGGGGGTGGATGGCAAAGAAGAGGGGGAGGGAGGGCATTAATGGAGGGGGTGGTGGTGGAGGGCACAAAGAAGAGGGGGTGGTGGAGGGAAAAGAAGACGGGGAGGAAGGGCTCTAATGGAGGGGTGGTGGAGGGAGAGCATTGAAAGGAACAAGCAAGGTGAAAGAGGGAGAAAGGAAGAGGGAGAGGAAGAAGAAAGGGAAGGAATGAGGGGAAAGGTGGTAGGTGGCTGGCGACCATAGCACTAGTAGCACGGGGTGCCAAAGCACGCTACTGCTATGAGTGCCAGTCAAAATATCTACTGGTACGTAAAACTAACTATAGCACTTGTACAAAAACAATGCTACTGGTATAAGTTACCCATAGAAAAAATAGCAGTAGCGCGTCTAGATACACAGGCGCTACAGCTACTTTCTTAACAGTAGCGCTGGTTAGACTACAAACGCTACTAATATTTTTTTTTGTCGAATGATGTGTTGTGGCAAACTTACCAGTAGGGTGGCCTTCAAAAATACTACTATGTTATACTAGTAGCGCGTTTTATAACAAACACTACTGGTAATTATCAGTAGTGTGGGGTCTATAACAAACACTACTGATAAAATTATATCTATAAGCATTTTCCTAGTAGTAGTAATGGTAGTGCGTTGATAAGAGATTTTGGGTGGAGTTATTGCTCTTCGAGGCGACCTACTTTTGTTGTGACGCAGCTAGACGATTAGCATAGGGCAGGCCCTTTTTCGTTTGTTTGTAGTTATTGCGATGGAATGCCAAGTTTTAACTACACTTGTTGTTTGCAGCAAGTCGAAGTCTTGTAATTGATTTATGCCTTCTATAAAAATCGTAGTCTCTTGTAATTGATTTTTGTCTTTTATAAAAATATGATATTTCAGTTTTCTATAAATGCCTTTTATAAAAATATGATATTTCAGTTTTCTATAAAAATATATGATACGTCTAGACGTACTCTCAAAAAATATTGTCCAATGTAATGTTTAATCTCCAACGGACAGCAGAAAAAGAACAAGGCTAGTATAATTTTCAATGATTTTTTATCTTTGTTAACCGTTCTGCGTCTAGTTCAGTTTTTCGTTCATTGTACTACCTATTGTTTTCCTTGATAATAAATATCTTAGGGTGTTATTGTCTAAGAAAAACATATCAGAGAAAAAAAAAAAGGAAAACTTGCTCTGAGGCTGTTATTGTCTTTACCATAGGTGGTTAAACATTGAGAAGACCACACCACACACACGAGAGAATTTACACACGCACGGAGCTTACACAGAGCACACACATACACCCATCACTCGCTAGCATGCAGCGAGCATACCGAGCCAAGAAAATAAAGTTACAAGCACTAGTAGACAGTAGTACGAAGCTGAAGACAAACCACATGCAGCCTCGGACAGCAACGTACGCTACGCAGGATTAGATAACCAAAAGAGCAGCAAACATGGCGGCGTCGCACAAGTTGTTGAGCACCCTGCCTTCAGTTCTCTGGCCGACGGCTCTTATTTAGCGGTGGTTGCTCCTTGTCCTCGTCTCGTCGCTGTAAAGCCTGGACATCAAACGTACGTGGCAGCGTTATTATCATTTGCCATGTTCACCCGTTTAAAGTTCCCAGTAGATCGTGTTACTAAAACTGATTTTGTACCGTGAGATATATAGATCATGAGCTAGCGTACGTACCAGTCGTAGACGGTGGGGGAGTTGGGCTGCGGGCGGTCGAAGAGGTTGGCGCCGAGGCTCTTGGTGGCCAGGTTGCTCCCGGGGTGGAAAACGCTCCGCCACACGCTGCCGCCGCGCGGCGGCGTGGACGACGACGGCGTCACCGGCGTGGTCGGGGTCGTCGGCATCGACGGCGACTGCTTAATCGCCTCCCCTGCAGCTGCACCTCCACCAACATCCATGTAAACCGCCGTCAGTTCACACAATAATAAACCCAACAGATCCTCCGGTTAAGCATCAAATCTTCTTCTGAAAACTACTCGTGCTAGTTCTTACGTTCTTCTCAACAGTTTCAGGCCATGTCGGTACCTCTGGACTAACGTATATAAACTGTACCTGTGTTGATGGCGAGGGGTTGGGTGGCGGCGGCCCGGCGGAGCTTGTCGAGGCCCGTCTCCGGGCGAGGCCCGGCCACCACGTCGTCCCACAGCTTGTCCAGCATCCTGTGCAGAAGTTGGATCTGATCGGTGCAAGAACTTATGACACTCGCTTGTAGCACTACCACCGATAAGATCAAGTGCACTGGCCGACTGAGTTAGGTGAGACTGGGGGACACTTAAATCATGCAGGGACGGGGATGCGGTCACCGTCGGGTTGCGTTACCGCTCTAGATCACACACGGGCACCTGTACACCTACGGCTAGTGTCCAGCACAGTGTACTAGCAAACGAAGGATCGGACCGGGGTGTGGCGTGGCCTCTAGAAATGTCAGTGGCGGTGAGGTTAGCTTGTTTTGACCGGACGGTGAGCCGAACCAGCGCTTGGGGTGATAAGATTGGATGACGAGCCCCGCTTTGGACAGTCGTGCCGGATAAGGATGCAGCGGACTGGCCCCACTGCTCGGTTGGATTATATGGAGCGAAAATATCTAAACCTGACTTACGGGCAGCACGATGTGGCAGTGGGACACGCGATGGTGGGAAATATATTTAAAAAAGGTGTAATGAGAATGGACAGATCACCAACGACACACGTCGACGCAACTCGTACAAAAGATTGAGATCCAGAGTTTAACTACGGCGAAGTCGCTGTAGATGCACCGGCCTTGTGTCTTCGTATGAAAACCATCTGGAATGTGACATGCATTCTCCTAAATATCTAACCAAGTGTGGCTAAAAGTAACAGCTTATCATATACTGCATTATGCAACCAAGCGGATTAGTGCATCTTCAATGATGACTCTCAAATTATCTCCCGTGTCCGTTCACAAACTGGGGGACGAGTCCACGGACACAAGAGCCGGCCATTTAAAGCTATATGCATCTATCCGGTTACATTTCAAACAAATTTTAATGAAAACTAAACAAATTTGATGCAAACTCAAATAAACCGGACGATATTCATTCATACTCATTGGATAATTTTTACATAGAACCGGATACTTCCCATTTAAACGGAGTAAAATCATTACATTTAGACATATTTCAACTAGACCATACTCTAGACCTAGCCTAAAATGACCGTCGGTGACCATTCCCCATCTCCGGCCAGCCATGAGCCCCAGAAAATGAAGCCCCGCCTCATTTTCCGCCGCCGTGAGCCCCGGGAAATGAAGCTACCAGCCTCGACATCGCCGCCAAACAGCTAATCAGCCAACGATGTTTGAGCCCACCAAGCTTGACTTCAACCGGGGGGGGGGGGGGGGGTCGTGGCCTTCCTGGGACCCGAGCGCCAGCGACTTCCCATGCTCTACTCTTCTTTGTTGTCGGCAACGCTCGCATATGTGCCGACTTCGTGGTCGTGGCGGCGGGGCGCCGATACATCCATTTTGCATCATGATTTCCTACTGCTATTTATCTTATTGTGAAGTTATATTTTATATTATGATGCAATTCTAATGCCTTTTCTCTCTCAGAATGCAAGATACATCAAAAGGGAGGGATTGCGGGCAGCTGGAATTCTGATCTGGAAAAGCTACTACGGAGATAGCAATTCTCCGGGGCTCAAAATAAAGAATTTTACAGAGATTTATTTTGGGATACATACAAAGTATTAGAAGAAAGAAGTATCGGAGAAGAGCCTCAATGGGACCACAAGCCCTGGGGACGCGGCCACCCCCGGACCATGCACTACTAGGGAAAAGCCTACCAGCAGCGAGGGTTTTGGGCCTCTCAGTAGCGCGGGCACCGGCGCTACTAATAAGGTGCTACAACTAACGTATAGCAGTAGCGCCGGTTGTCCCACGCTACTGCTATACATGAATAGCTGTAGGGCTCTTTGGGAAAGGGCGCTACTGATATTATCTGCAGCGCTGTTTGCTGGGACGCGCTACTGACAATGCGACGCTACTGCTAAATTTTCCCCCTCGCTACTACTAGTTTATTTATTAGTTTTTTTTCCTGCATGTTTGTTTTGTATTCGAATAGGCTTTATACAATAATCTTTAGCATATCATACACATACAAATGTAATCATAGCATATACATACAATTAGTCTCATCAAATCATGTCATCATCATAATCATCATCCAACACAAAGTGGTCTCTCGTCATCATCTCGAAAATAGCGATACAAATCTCGAATGATATGCAAATACATCGTCATCCATCTAAACAATGATATACGCGAGAAGAGCTATCACTTTGAGAACATGAGTTCGTATCCCTCTTTCGCATTAGCGTGAACCTCTAAACTAACTACTGCCTGTCGCTCGGAAACCGGAAGGGCCTGACACTCCGGCCACTTGTCGTATATATACTCCTGGCATAGCACTTCTTCGCCATCTATGATCTATGCACCTGCATCATCACATGAGTCGATGATATGCAACATATATAGTTGAGCAACAGAAAGAGACAGACTTGGCAAAAATAAAAACAACATATTATAAGCATAAATAACAAAGTTCATCGTACCCCAAAATGCCCTAACTAGAGTGATTTTCGCTAGTCAAGGAGGAGGACGGTTTAATTACATCACAAATAAAGTTTCACCGTGCATAACTCAAAGTTTTGTCATACAGAAAGTATGGACTAAACAGACACATTGTCATATATCGACAATCACTCCAACATGTCGTTCCATCCATCCAAGTCAGGGAGATAGTCCCCGAGCCTAGTGAAAGGCTTCAGGTCGAGACGCTGAGAGGCTATCCATGTTCGGACGTCTTCGCGCGACATTTGTCCTTCTCCGTAGAACATCCCTGTTTTTCCGACGACCTCCTTCATGATGATTTGGGCAAGTTCGCGCTGGATGTTATAGAACTCAGCTCGAAGTCGATGATCCTCAATATTTCCTATGTCCGTTGCCCATTGCAGAATATGGGCATCGCCGGATCTAGGTGACATGCGAAGGTTCTGGTGATCCGTCTGTACTCCAGCATGTGGTGTAGGACATAGAATCCATCATTAAGAGAATCATTCGGTTGCTGGATGCAGCAGAAGTCAGTCTTATGGCCGAAGGCGACCCTGCCGCCCCTTCTCTTCTTGTCCCTGACCTCTCCACCCCTTGCTTGGTAGTAAAACATAGCACTGTCGAGAACATCCTTGATGTGGGTGTAATCCTTTTTGTGAATGTTCTTCGACGAGTCCAAGTAAAGAGCGTGGGAGAATCGGGGGTAGAGGATGATGAGGACGGCGCGCCCGCCGCTGCGCAAAATAAGTCCTCAAATTAATTAGCCTCCACCGTGCAAATGAATGATTGAAATCGAAGGAAGGATAGCAGCGCGGATGACTTACACGGGATGATAAGGCACGAGAATCGCCTCCTTGTCCTTATTGGCGAGCATGAAATTGACGATGTAATCCCTCGCGTATTCACGGTGATTTGCGCAGACTCCCAAGAGGCCCTCGTGCATGTAGTATGGGTCAGCGACACAGATATGAGATATCTACTCAACCCCGATGATGTAGTTCATGTGCAAGGCATAAAGACGGACAAACGTAAAATCTAGCTTCTTCACGTGAAACATGTCGAATATGTAATCGTATCGGAGGAAGAACTTATCCGCGGGGAAGCTGTCGACGTACGACATTTGCCGCGGAACGTTAACCACGTAGAGTGGGTATCCTGGATCTTTCGAGGCGATGAGGTCTTTATCTACCTGCAGCACATCGTCATGAAGTCTCTTTAGATCGCCGAATCTGGCCCGTAGTGCTGTTGCAGGTAGGATTGGTTGACCGGGGATATGCCATTTATCCGCACCGGGGATATCTATACGGTCCTGAAGCCGAGGCTGCTGAGGCGGCTGGATCATAGAAACAACTTTTTTGCCTTTCCTCGCTCTCTTCCTAAACTTCTTTACTACCGGAAGGTCGTCCATAATATGTTGAGACAGCAATTCAGGCACCGACTCATGACGCTCAAACCCTGAGGAGGCGCCAGTATAGACATACTGTTCAGCAGCGCCATCGTCGTCCTCATCCTCATTAATGGCGACGTCATCAGCGACTAATGGAGCCTCCTCCTTACCCCGTCTGCTATCACCCAACCCGACACCTGACGATAATTGGGTAGGTGGGGTGTTGATGTTCATACCTTGCTGAGGCTGCGTGCTCGTGGGTGTGCTCCCGGCCGCCTCCAGACGAAGCAGACTCTTTGGCCACAACAGGACCCACCCAGCATTGCAACAATCACCAAGCCTCCGCGGTGTCTCGTCGTCATCCCCCAGTAGTACTGGAGGAGGCAAATTCTCGTGGCCCGGTTTGACACTGGCCACGGAAACCTTGAAGACGTTCGGGGGGATCGGCCGGCTATGGAACAATGGTTCCTTCGGCTCCATTATCGTCGCCTTCCCCACGTCCACCTTCTGGTCGCCGATGGTGTACAATATGGTGCACGGGGTTTCGTCGGCCTGCAAAGAAAAGTCTGTGACGTGAGACATCCAAAAGGCAACGAAAACAGGAGATTATACATTTATATTGAAGGGGGCCGGTGTGACAGATACCGTGAGGGCGTCGAGCTCAGCCAAAGACGAAGCACCGCCTAGCACGTCCGGTGTGGGAGCCGGTGCGGGAGCAGGTGCAGCTGCAGGTGCTGGTGCAACGCTAGTCGAGCTGCTCCCCGCCAAGAAGTCAGCAAGGGGAAAGTCCGCTGCATCTTTTTTTGGATTTTGCCTGGTCCAATTGAAAACGGCCGGAACCAAGGTAGTAGAAATATCTAAAGCCACCTGTTTTGCGGCAGCTACCGCTGTTGCGACTGTCTCAGTTGATTTCTTCTCAACCGCAATCTCAACCCTCTTGTCGATGTTTTCTTCATTTAACCTCCGTCTTTCCTTTCTCTCCTCCGTGGTCTCACGGTAGTACTTCTTCCACGTGGCGCCGTCTCCGACACCGTGCACACGTCCATACGACGGTCGAGTATCCACCGGTTGTTGTTTCGATATGTTCAACGCCCGGTTGAATGGAGTATCCCACTTGGGCCTCGCCAATGCCTCAGACGGCGAGTCACTTTCGGCCGCAATCCCGTGCTGCGCTGTCTGCAAAAGGCACAATGATCGGTTACAAATATGACTAACGTGTGTAGTCGAATTAATCAGAAACTAAAATTACCAGCAGTCTCATGAACTCCGTAATGACCGGTGTTGTCTCGTAAACCTTTTTCACTGGGTCCCAACGGTGCCGGGCCTTGAGGACGTCACGCTCCTGCGGGACGGTGAACTCCGCCAAGGGGTCTGGGATGCCCAGACTCGCGGCTTCCGTGTCCTCCTTGGCCCATTTGGACCTCTTTCCGCCGTAACCACGGCTTCCGAGGTGGTGACTCTCAATGTTCCTCTCTTGAAGCCCCTTCATGTACTTAGAATTTCTTTTGGCATCTTCGGCCTCGCAAGCCTCCTTGAATATTTGAAACTACTCTTTCGTGATTGTCGGATTATCCTTTACAATCTCGGAGTAGGGTTCCTTCTTGTCGATGATCCTTGCTTTCACTCGATTTTTCCAGGCGGCCAACGCGTCGCTAAACTTGGTCATGGCGTGTTTGTTTATCTTCTTCATTGCCGGGTCCTCATCTGGATCTTTATAATCCTTCTCATTCTGGCCCGGGAACAAGAATATCTGGTGAAACTTCTTTAGGAGGGAGCTCCTCATATTTTCTATCTTTTGTAGTTTCTCATCGTTGATGGTGGCGGTTGTCCGTACGATGCAGCCTATTTGATTGCCGTAGCATCGACGCGCTTCCTCGGGCGCCGTTGGCTCAAAATTGCCGTCGTCCACCTCCATGACCACCACTCTAGTAGTCCTGAGTTTGTTAGGAACCCGTTGCCTCTTTGCTTTCGGTTCTACACCGGCTCCGCTCCCCGAGGCAGCGCCGGTCTCAGTATCAGTGCCGGTCTCGATGTCGGTCTGAGTCTGAGCGCCGGTCTCAGTCTCAGCACCAGTCTGCGTGTCGGTCTCAGTCCCCGATGCCACCGGTGGGCCCAGCAATAACATCAGTTGATCATCGGTAAGGCTAAAAAATTCGTCTGCCGCCCGGTAGGCGTCATCGCAATCACCAGAACCCTGTCCTTCATCGTTGCTAGCCATGTTTCCTATGATTAAATCTAGTCAATTAATTCTAGACCTAATAAAATGAATAATGACATAAAAAAGGCCTATTGTTTTGTAGGAATGTTGACTCCTTCCTGGTGCGGCAAATCACGGGCACTCGATATGTCCTAGTTTGTAGCACAAGTCATGCCGAAATTCACAGAAAATTTCAGCATGACCTTTGCTAAAAAGTGGACAAATCGAGAACCTGAAATTTGCCGGAAAAGAAATGAATCAACATTCCGGCAAAACATATATAGGCCACTCATCTTCATTCAAACAACAAAGCCACTTGGGCACAAACAACATGACCACTTCAATGAAAAGATATAATCAACAATAAAAGTCTAGGAAGGGATCATCTTTAAAATAAAACTTGCCTAAATAACCTAGATAATTAACCTAATTAAACTAGTTAACCTGACTAGTTCTCTGTCAAAGCCCTAACTAAATTTTTGCACTAACCTAGGTAATTAACCTAATTCAATTAGTTAACCTAACTACTTCTCTGTCAAAGCCCTAACTAAATTTTTGCCCTAACCTAGATAATTAACATAATTAAACTAGCTAACCTATGCATGAGAGAGAGAGGAGGGGTGGGGGCTTACAGAGGGTAGCTCCGGTGGTGGCTAGGGAGGCAGTGGTGGCGAGGGAGGCAAGGGCGTCTCCGATGACGGCGAGGGAGGCAGTTGTGGCGAGGGAGGATCCGATGGTGTCGACGGCGGCTCCGGTGGCGTTGATGAGGCCGCACGGCTCCGTGGCATTGGGGGCGGCTCCGGTGGCGTCGACGGCGCATGGCTCTGGTGGCTCCGGGGGAGTCGACGTCGGCAGGAGACGGCGGCGAAGTGGGGCGACGGTGAATCGGGGAGACGGCGGCGGGGTGGGTCGAGAGATTTGGGGGGCAAGTGGTGGCCGGGGGGGACGGTTTTTTGGTTAAGTCAAAACTAGCGCTAGCGCGTTTTGCAGAACGTGCTATAGCTAAGGTAGCTATAGCGCTTTTTCCAAAACACGCTACTACTATACATATGTAATTTTCTCTCCTTTTTATTTCCTTTTCTGTTTCTATAGCGGGGGTCCTGGAAACGCGCTGCAGCTACGTTAGCTACAACGCCTCTTACTAACACACGCTACAGCTAAGCCTTTCTCTGTTTTTTCGCTTTTTCATTTATTTTGCTTTACATTTTATTTTTTTCTTTCTCCTTTTTCTGTTTCTTTTATTTTCATTTACTTTTCTATTTGTTTTTCATTTTATTTTATTTCCATTAGCAGTAGCGCTGTTACAGGGAAACGTGCTGCTACTCATGCCCTAGTGGTAGCGCGCTTCCTGCAAGGCCGCTACTGCTATGCGTATCCCATCGTTCCAGCAATGGGAATATTAGTAGTAGCGCTTTTACGGGCACACGCGCTACTGCTAGGATCGTATCTGCAACGCGGTTTATTCTGAACCGCTACTGCTATCTAGCACTAGCGCCCTTTTTAAACCCGCGCTGTTGCTAAATTTCTGTGTATAAGGTTTTCCCTAGTAGTGATGCCACCAAGGCTTGTGGGGCCCAGATAGGTCCACTCTTGATGTCCATCCCCTATATGAATCCATTTACCATAGAAAAAGTGAAGACTTTCGGAACCAGCCGATGCCGTCTCGAGAAGGAAACAGAGGCGAAGCACTTTTGCTCTTTGACGGAGCGATTCTACAAGAGAACCTTCCCTACGAGAGGGGGGAATTGAAGCGTCGTTATCGCCAATATTCCTCTAACCGTGAGAGGGTCCATCTTCATCAACATCTTTATAACACCATCTCACGTCCAAACTCTAGTTCATCTCTTGTGCTCAATCTTTGTATCAAATATCAGATTGGTACCTCGGGGTGCAGTAGTGTTGATTACATGTTGTAGTTGATGCTAGTTGATTTATTTGGTGGAAGATCTTTATGCTCAGATTATTGATTGCATATTTATACCTACTGACATGATCAATATTATGAGCTTTGAGTAGCTCTGTTTGTTCTTGAGGACATGGGAGAAGTCTTGTTATTAATAATCATGTGAAGTTTATCATCGTTCAATGTTTTGATAATATGTTGTGTTGTTCTTCCTCTAGTGGCGTTATGTGAACGTCGACTACATGAGACTTCACCATCTTTGGGCCTAGGGGAAGGCATCGTGGAATTATTTTGTAGATGATGCGTTGCGGGAGTGACTGAAACCAAAACCCCGATTTATGAATTGTTTCGTGTGGGGCTGTTTTGGATCCACATGTTTAATGTTATGGTTAGATTTATCTTAATTACTTCTTTTGTATTGGCGGATGCTTTCATGGAGGGTATAATCATAAGTAGGTGTTTGTTCAAGTAAGAACAGTGTTGGAAATATGCGCTAGAGGCAATAATAAAAGCATTATTATTATATTTCCTTGTTCATGATAATTGTCTTTATTCATGCTATAATTGTGTTATCCGGAAATCGTAATACATGTGTGAATAACAGACACCAACATGTCCCTAGTAAGCCTCTAGTTGACTAGCTCGTTGATCAACAGATAGTCATGGTTTCCTGACTATGGACATTGGATGTCATTGATAACGAGATCACATCATTAGGAGAATGATGTGATGGACAAGACCCAATCCTAAACATAGCATAAAGATCGTATAGTTTGTTTGCTAGAGTTTTTCCAATGTCAAGTATCTTTTCCTTAGACCATGAGATCGTGTAACTCCCGGATACCGTAGGAGTGCTTTGGGTATACCAAACGTCACAACGTAACTGGGTGACTATAAAGGTAGACTACGGGTATCTCCGAAAGTATCTGTTGGGTTGACACGGATCAAGACTGGGATTTGTCACTCCGTATGACGGAGAGGTATCACTGGGCCCACTCAGTAATGCATCATCATAATGAGCTCAAAGTAACCAAGTGTCTGGTCACGGGATCATGCATTACGGTACGAGTAAAGTGACTTGCCGATAACAAGATTGAACGAGGTATTGGGATACCGACGATCGAATCTCGGGCAAGTAACATATCGATTGACAAAGGGAATTGCATACGGGGTTGCTTGAATCCTCGACATCGTGGTTCATCCGATGAGATCATCGTGGAGCATGTGGGAGCCAACATGGGTATCCAGATCCCGCTGTTGGTTATTGACCGGAGAGTCGTCTCGGTCATGTCTGCCTGTCTCCCGAACCCGTAGGGTCTACACACTTAAGGTTTGGTGACGCTAGGGTTGTGAAGATATGTATATGCAGTAACCCGAATGTTGTTCGGAGTCCCAGATGAGACCCCGGACATCACGAGGAGTTCCGGAATGGTCCGGAGGTAAAGAATTATATATAGGACGTGCTATTTCGGCCATCGGGACAAGTTTCAGGGTCACCGGTATTGTACCGGGACCACCGGAAGGGTCCCGGGGGTCCACCGGGTGGGGCCACCTGCCCCGGGGGCCACATGGGCTGTAGGGGGTACGCCTTGGCCTATATGGGCCAAGGGCACCAGCCCTAAAAGGGCCCATGCGCCTAGGGTTTGGGGGAAACCCTAAAGGGGGGCGCCCCCTTGCTTGGGGGGCAAGCCCCCCACCCCTTGGATCTTGGTGCTAGATGAACTCATAGATGGATCTTGGTGAAGCCGTAGGAAAATTTTTGTTTTCTGCTACGTTCCCCAACAGTGGTATCAGAGCTAGGTCTATGCGTAGTTCTTCTTGCGCGAGTAGAACACAATTTGTTGTGGGCGTAGATGTTGTCAACTTTCTTGCCGCTACTAGTCTTATCTTGCTTCAACGGTATTGTGGGATGAAGCGGCCCGGACCAACCTTACACGTATGCTTACGTGAGACCGGTTCCACCGACTAACATGCACTAGTTGCATAAGGTGGCTGGCGGGTGTCTGTCTCTCCCACTTTAGTTGGAGCGGATTCGATGAAAAGGGTCCTTATGAAGGGTAAATAGAAGTTGACAAATCACGTTGTGGCTTTCACGTAGGTAAGAAAACGTTCTTGCTAGAACCCTACTTCAGCCACGTAAAACTTGCAACAACAATTAGAGGACGTCTAACTTGTTTTTGCAACAAGTGCTTTGTGATATGATATGGCCAAAGTTGTGATGAATGATGAATGATCTATATATGATGTATGAGTTGTTCATGCTATTGTAATAGGGATCACGACTTGCATGTCGATGAGTATGAAAACCGGCAGGAGCCATAGGAGTTGTCTTTATTTTTGTATGACCTGCGTGTCATTGAGAAACGCCATGTAAATTACTTTACTTTATTGCTAAATGCGTTAGCCATAGTAGTAGAAGTAATAGTTGGCGAGCAACTTCATGGAGACACGATGATGGAGATCATGATGATGGAGATCATGGTGTCAAGCCGGTGACAAGATGATCATGGAGCCCCAAGATGGAGATCAAAGGAGCTATGTGATATTGGCCATATCATGTCACGTTTATTATTTGATTGCATGTGATGTTTATCATGTTTTGCATCTTGTTTACTTAGAATGACGGTAGTAAATAAGATGATCCCTCATAATAATTTCAAGAAGTGTTCCCCCTAACTGTGCACCGTTACGACAGTTCGTTGTTTCAATGCACCACGTGATGATCGGGTGTTTGATCCAAACGTTCACATACAACGGGTGTAAGACAGATTTACACATGCAAACACTTAGGTTGACTTGACGAGCCTAGCATGTACAGACATGGCCTCGGAACACAGAAGACCGAAAGGTCGAGCATGAGTCGTATAGAAGATACGATCAACATGAAGATGTTCACCGACGTTGACTAGTCCGTCTCACGTGATGATCGGACACGGCCTAGTTGACTCGGATCATGTTATACTTAGATGACTAGAAGAGGGATGTCTATCTAAGTGGGAGTTCATTGAATAATTTGATTAGATGAACTTAATTATCATGAACTTAGTCTAAAATATTTACAATATGTCTTGTAGATCAAATGGCCAACTTAGTCCTCAACTTCAACGCGTTCCTAGAGAAAACCAAGCTGAAAGACGATGGCAGCAACTATACGGACTGGGTCCAGAACCTGAGGATCATCCTCATAGCTGCCAAGAAAGATTATGTCCTACAAGCACCGCTAGGTGACCCGCCTGTCCCACAGAACCAAGACGTTATGAACGCTTGGCAGACACGTGCTGATGACTACTCCCTCGTTCAGTGCGGCATGCTTTACAGTTTAGAGCCGGGGCTCCAAAAGCGTTTTGAGAGACATGGAGTATATGAGATGTTCGAAGAGCTGAAAATGGTTTTTCAAGCTCATGCCCGGGTCGAGAGATATGAAGTCTCCGACAAATTCTTTAGCTGTAAGATGGAGGAAAATAGTTCTGTCAGTGAGCACATACTCACTATGTCTGGGTTACATAACCGCTTGACTCAGCTGGGAGTTAATCTCCCGGATGATGCGGTCATTGACAGAATCCTCCAGTCGCTTCCACCAAGCTACAAGAGCTTTGTGATGAACTTCAATATGCAGGGGATGGAAAAGACCATTCCTGAGGTATTTGCAATGCTGAAATCAGCAGAGGTAGAAGTCAAGAAGGAACATCAAGTGTTGATGGTCAATAAAACCACTAAGTTCAAGAAGGGCAAGGGTAAAAAGAACTTCAAGAAGGACGGCAAGGGAGTTGCCGCGCCAGGCAAGCAAGCTGCTGGGAAGAAGCCAAAGAATGGACCCAAGCCCGAGACTGAGTGCTTTTATTGCAAGGGAAGTGGTCACTGGAAGCGGAACTGCCCCAAATACTTAGCAGACAAGAAGGCCGGCAAAACAAAAGGTATATATGATATACATGTAATTGATGTGTACCTTACTAGTACCCGTAGTAGCCCCTGGGTATTTGATACCGGTGCAGTTGCTCACATTTGTAACTCAAAGCAGGGGCTACGGAATAAGCGGAGACTGGCAAAGGACGAGGTGACGATGCGCGTCGGGAATGGTTCCAAGGTCAATGTGATCGCCGTCGGCACGCTACCTCTATATTTGCCTTCGGGATTAGTTTTAAACCTTAATAATTGTTATTTAGTGCCAGCTTTGAGCATGAACATTGTATCGGGATCTCGTTTAATTCGAGATGGCTACTCATTTAAATCCGAGAATAATGGTTGTTCTATTTATATGAGAGATATGTTTTATGGTCATGCTCCTATGGTGAATGGTTTATTCTTAATGAATCTCGAGCGTAATGCTACACATATTCATAGTGTGAGTACCAAAAGATGTAAGGTTGATAATGATAGTCCCACATACTTGTGGCACTGCCGCCTTGGTCACATAGGTGTCAAACGCATGAAGAAGCTCCATGCTGATGGACTTTTAGAGTCTCTTGATTATGAATCATTTGACACGTGCGAACCATGCCTCATGGGTAAAATGACCAAGACTCCGTTCTCAGGAACAATGGAGCGAGCAACCAACTTATTGGAAATCATACATACTGATGTGTGCGGTCCAATGAGCGTTGAGGCTCGCGGTGGCTATCGTTATGTTCTCACCCTCACTGATGACTTGAGTAGATATGGGTATATCTACTTAATGAAACACAAGTCTGAAAACTTTGAAAAGTTCAAGGAATTTCAGAGTGAGGTTGAGAATCAACGTGACAGGAAGATCAAGTTTCTATGATCAGATCGTGGAGGAGAATACTTGAGTCACGAATTTGGCACACACTTAAGAAAATGTGGAATAGTTTCACAACTCACGCCGCCTGGAACACCTTAGCGTAATGGTGTGTCCGAACGTCGTAATCGCACTTTATTAGATATGGTGCGATCTATGATGTCTCTTACCGATTTACCGCTATCTTTTTGGGGCTATGCTTTAGAGACTACCGCATTCACTTTAAATAGGGCTCCGTCGAAGTCCGTTGAGACGACACCGTATGAATTATGGTTTGGTAAGAAACCTAAGCTGTCGTTTCTAAAAGTTTGGGGATGCGATGCTTATGTCAAGAAACTTCAACCTGAAAAGCTCGAACCCAAGTCGGAAAAATGCGTCTTCATAGGATACCCTAAAGAAACTGTTGGGTATACCTTCTACCTCAGATTCGAAGGCAAGATCTTTGTTGCCAAGAATGGATTCTTTCTAGAGAAAGAGTTTCTCTCGAAAGAAGTAAGTGGGAGGAAAGTAGAACTTGATGAAGTATTACCTCTTGAACCGGAAAATGGCGCAACTCAAGAAAATGTTCCTGAGGTGCCTGCACCGACTAGAGAGGAAGTTAATGATAATGATCAAGATACTTTTGGTCAAGCTCCTACTGAAATTCGAAGGTCCACAAGGACACGTTCCGCACCAGAGTGGTACGGCAACCCTGTCTTGGAAATCATGTTGTTAGACAACGGTGAACCTTCGAACTATGAAGAAGCGATGGCGGGCCCGGATTCCGACAAATGGCTAGAAGCCATGAATTCCGAGATAGGATCCATGTATGAAAACGAAGTATGGACTTTGACTGACTTGCCCGTTGAACGGCGAGCCATAGAAAATAAATGGATCTTTAAGAAGAAGACAAACGCGGATGGTAATGTGACCATCTATAAAGCCAGGCTTGTCGCTAAGGGTTATCGACAAGTTCAAGGGGTTGACTACGATGAGACTTTCTCACCGGTAGCGAAGCTAAAGTCCATCTGAATCATGTTAGCAATTGCCGCATTTTACGATTATGAGATATGGCAAATGGACGTCAAAACGACATTCCTTAATGGTTTCCTTAAGGAAGAATTGTATATGATGTAGCCGGAAGGTTTTGTCGATCCTAAGAATGCTAACAAAGTGTGCAAGCTCCAACGCTCGATTTATGGGTTGGTGCAAGCATCTCGGAGTTGGAACATTCGCTTTGATGAGATGATCAAAGCGTTTGGGTTTACGCAGACTTATGGAGAAGCCTGCATTTACAAGAAAGTGAGTGGGAGCTCTGTAGCATTTCTCATATTATATGTAGATGACATACTTTTGATGGGAAATTATATAGAACTCTTGGACAGCATCAAGGCCTACTTGAATAAGAGTTTTTCAATGAAGGACCTTGGAGAAGCTGCTTATGTATTAGGCATCAAGATCTATAGAGATAGATCAAGACGCCTCATAGGTCTTTCACAAAGCACATACCTTGATAAGATATTGAAGAAGTTCAATATGGATCAGTCTAAGAAGGGGTTCTTGCCTGTGTTACAAGGTACGAAATTGAGCTCAGCTCAATGTCCGACCATGGCAGAAGATATCGAAGAGATGAGTGTCATCCCCTATGCCTCAGCCATAGGTTCTATTATGTATGCCATGCTGTGTACCAGACCTGATGTAAACCTTGCCGTAAGTTTGGTAGGAAGGTACCAAAGTAATCCCGGCAAGGAACACTGGACAGCGGTCAAGAATATCCTGAAGTACCTGAAAAGTACTAAGGAAATGTTTCTCGTTTATGGAGGTGACGAAGAGCTCGTCGTAAAGGGTTACGTCGACGCTAGCTTCGACACAGATCTGGATGACTCTAAGTCACAAACCAGATACGTGTATATTTTGAATGGTGGGGCAGTAAGCTGGTGCAGTTGCAAGCAGAGCGTCGTGGCGGGATCTACATGTGAAGCGGAGTACATGGCAGCCTCGGAGGTAGCACATGAAGCAATATGGGTGAAGGAGTTCATCACTGACCTAGGAGTCATACCCAATGCGTCGGGGCCAATCAAACTCTTTTGTGACAACACTGGAGCTATTGCACTTGCCAAGGAGCCCAGGTTTCACAAGAAGACAAGGCACATCAAGCGTCGCTTCAACTCCATTCGTGAAAATGTTCAAGATGGAGACATAGAGATTTGTAAAGTACATACGGACCTGAATGTAGCAGATCCGTTGACTAAACCTCTCCCTAGGGTAAAACATGATCAACACCAGAATTCCATGGGTGTTCGATTCATCACAATGTAACTAGATTATTGACTCTAGTGCAAGTGGGAGACTGTTGGAAATATGCCCTAGAGGCAATAATAAAAGCATTATTATTATATTTCCTTGTTCATGATAATTGTCTTTATTCATGCTATAATTGTGTTATCCGGAAATCGTAATACATGTGTGAATAACAGACACCAACATGTCCCTAGTAAGCCTCTAGTTGACTAGCTCGTTGATCAACAGATAGTCATGGTTTCCTGACTATGGACATTGGATGTCATTGATAACGAGATCACATCATTAGGAGAATGATGTGATGGACAAGACCCAATCCTAAACATAGCATAAAGATCGTATAGTTCGTTTGCTAGAGTTTTTCCAATGTCAAGTATCTTTTCCTTAGACCATGAGATGGTGTAACTCCCGGATACCGTAGGAGTGCTTTGGGTATACCAAACGTCACAACGTAACTGGGTGACTATAAAGGTAGACTACGGGTATCTCCGAAAGTATCTGTTGGGTTGACACGGATCAAGACTGGGATTTGTCACTCCGTATGACGGAGAGGTATCACTGGGCCCACTCAGTAATGCATCATCATAATGAGCTCAAAGTAACCAAGTGTCTGGTCACGGGATCATGCATTACGGTACGAGTAAAGTGACTTGCCGGTAACGAGATTGAACGAGGTATTGGGATACCGACGATCGAATCTCGGGCAAGTAACATATCGATTGACAAAGGGAATTGCATACGGGGTTGCTTGAATCCTCGACATCGTGGTTCATCCGATGAGATCATCGTGGAGCATGTGGGAGCCAACATGGGTATCCAGATCCCGCTGTTGGTTATTAACCGGAGAGTCGTCTCGGTCATGTCTGCCTGTCTCCCGAACCCGTAGGGTCTACACACTTAAGGTTCGGTGACACTAGGGTTGTGAAGATATGTATATGCAGTAACCCGAATGTTGTTCGGAGTCCCGGATGAGATCCCGGACATCACGAGGAGTTCCGGAATGGTCCGGAGGTAAAGAATTATATATAGGAAGTGCTATTTCGGCCACCGGGACAAGTTTCGGGGTCACCGGTATTGTACCGGGACCACCGGAAGGGTCCCGGGGGTCCACCGGGTGGGGCCACCTGCCCCGGGGGCCACATGGGCTGTAGGGGGTGCGCCTTGGCCTATATGGGCCAAGGGCACCAGCCCTAAAAGGGCCCATGCGCCTAGGGTTTGGGGGAAACCCCAAAGGGGGCGCCCCCTTGCTTGGGGGGCAAGCCCCCCACCCCTTGGCCGCCGCCCCCCTAGGAGATTGGATCTCCTAGGGCCGGCTCCCCCCTAGACACCCCTATATATAGTGGGGGAGATGGAGGACATCACACCTCAGCCTTTTGGCGCCTCCCTCTCCCCTGTTACATCTCTCTCTCGTAGTATAGGCGAAGCCCTGCTACCGTGACGCCCTGCATCCACCACCACGCCGTCGTGCTGTTGGATCTTCATCAACTTCTCCTTTCCCCTTGCTGGATCAAGAAGAAGGAGACGTTACGCTGACCGTACGTGTGTTGAACGCGGAGGTACCGTCCGTTCGGTGCTAGGATCTCCGGTGATTTGGATCACGTCGTGTTCGACTACCTCATCCCCGTTCTTTGAACGCTTCCGCTCGCGATCTACAAAGGTATGTAGATGCATCCGATCACTCGTTGCTAGATGAACTCATAGATGGATCTTGGTGAAGCCATAGGAAAATTTTTGTTTTCTGCTACGTTCCCCAACAAACAGTACCTTAGCTCTGGTCCACCCATATAACAACCTATCAAGGAACTGAACGTAAGTCGATGAATCATGGTGAAAGTAACTCGATAATTCCCGTGTGTCCTCAAGAGTGTTTTAATCACTATAAGAAGTACCACCGGTTTGTCCTTAGCATAATTAAGGATTGGGCCACCTTTTGCACCTTGCCACTTTTTTTTACTTGTTACTTGTTGCCACTTATCTTTCTATCTATATGTATCAAAACGATCTTAGATCACTTGCAAAGAACACCTTGGTGAAAACCACCTATCAATTCCTTCTGCTCCTCGTTGGGTTCGACTCTCTTACTTATCAAAAGGACTACTAATGATCCTCTATATTTGTGGGTCATTAAGTCTCTTTTTTTACGCCGTTGCCGAGGAGTGCTCTTGGGAAGTGGAATTTGGTAAGGAATCATTTATTATATGTGCTGAATTTTATCTACACTTTCTACTATGGAAGATGATCCTTTGAGAGGTTTGTTCAGGGTATCTTCACCTTGAGCACAATTCATAAGAGAGGAGCCTCCTCCTACTAAAAGTATTTCTTATGAAATTCCTCTTGTATTATGGAAATATTGCATGCTAATCCCTATGCAGGAGATTGAACAATACACTATGATATGCACTTACTTTTTATTGATGAAGTATGTGGATTAATAAGCTCGTGGGATTATCAAGGGATGAAGTTAAAAATAAGTTATTCCTTTACCTTTCAAGGGGAAAGCATTAGCATGGTATAGGCTATTGGATGATTCAGATTCATGAGACTAGAACTGAACGAAGCAGGAATTCCATCAGAAATTTTATCCTATGCATTTGGTTCATTATGATAGGAATTATATCCATAATTTTTGGCCGCGTGAAGGAGAAAGTATCACTCAAGCTTGGGGGAGGCTTAAGGACTTAATGCTCAAATGCCCCAATCATGAGCTCTCAAGAGATGTTATTTTTTAAAACTTTTATGCTAGGCTTTCTCTTCGCAATAAAAAAAATGCTTGATGCTTCTTCTATGAGTTCTTTCTCAAATAGGCATATTGAATTCAAATGGGATCTAACTAACATAATTAAACACAAATCTGAAGATTGGGAGGTCGACAAAGGTAAAGAGTCAGGTACAAAGATTGAATATGATTGCATTAAGTCTTTTGTAGAAACAAATGTTTTTCATGAGCATAGTGCAAAATATGGACTTGATTCGGAGATAGTAGTTAATTTTTGTAAATCTTTTTCCACTCATGTTGATCTTCCTAAATATAAGTGGTTTAAATATCATGAACCCATTAAAAATATCATGAGCAACGGAATCACTTTTATCATATCCTTTGTTCTTGGGAGTTGGGTTATCAAGATCAACAGCTGGCTCTATTTCTACATCATTATCTGGTTGAGCATATACATGAGCATCATTATCATTATCACTGGGTGTATGTTCATCACCAAATTGTGTCTCAACATTAGAAACAGAAACATCATTACTATTCTCATAAGGCTTCTCTACCTCAAGTTCACTAGAAGCATGCAAAGTCCTATCATTTTTCTTTTTCATTTTCTTCTTAGATGAACTAGGTGTATCAAAATTAATTCTCTCAGAATCTTGCTCAATTCTTTTAGGATAACCTTCAGGATAAAGTGGCTCCTGGGCCATTTTAACTCTAGTCATAACTCTAATAGCATGATCATTCATATTTTTATCGATCTCCTTAAGAAAATCAATTTGTGACTTAGCAACTTGTTCTAGCTGAGTTTGAACCATGGAAGCATGTTTACCTAGACCCCTAACATCATTAGCAATTCTAAACATCAAGTCACTCAAATGATCAATCATGAAAGCATTGCGTTTCAATTGTTTTTTAACATACATAATAAAATGTTCTTGCTTAACAATGTAGTTATCAAATTCATCCAAGCACTGGTTAGCAGATTTATTATAGGCGGCATCACCTTGATAAAATCTTGTAAGAGAATTTACCTCTACTGCTTGTGTCGGGGTGTCAAGACCATGTATTTCTTCAATAGGTGGTAAATTCTTAACATTTTCAGCTTTAATACCCTTTTCTTTCATAGATTTCTTTGCCTCTTGCATATCTTCGGGACTAAGGAATAGAATACCTCTCTTCTTTGGTGTTGGTTTAGGTGGTGGTTCAGGAAGTGTCCAATCATTATCATTTCTCAGTATATTATTCAATGGTTCTTCAGCCTGCTCAACAGTTCTTTCCCTGGAAACACAACCAACACAACTATCTAGGTAGTCCCTAGAAGCATTTGTTAGTCCATTATAAAAGATATCAAGTATTTCTTAAGAGCATGATTAGTCAAAGCATTAAGTAATTGTTGAACCCTTGATACGTCTCCAACGTATCTATAGTTTTTTATTGCTCCATGCTATATTATCTACTGTTTTGGACATTATTGGGCTTTATTATCCACTTTTATATTATTTTTGGGACTAACCTATTAACCGGAGGCCCAACCCAGAATTGCTATTTTTTTTGCCTATTTCAGGGTTTCGAAGAAAAGGAATATCAAACGGAGCAAAAACCCTAATTCCACCGCCACAACTTTCTGTATCCACGAGATCCCATCTGGGGCCAAGATATCAAACGGAGGGGGTATCCATCACGGAGGGCTTCTACATCAACACCATAGCCCCTCCGATGAAGTGTGAGTATTTCACCTCAGACCTACGGGTCCATAGTTATTAGCTAGATGGCTTCTTCTCTCTTTTTGGATCTCAATACAATGTTCTCCCCCTCTCTTGTGGAGAACTATTTGATGTAATCTTCCTTTTGCGGTGTGTTTGTTGAGACCGATGAATTGTGGGTTTATGATCAAGTCTATCTATGAGCAATATTTGAATATTATCTGAATTCTTTTATGTATGATTGGTTATCTTTGCAACTCTCTTCGAATTATCAGTTTGGTTTGGCCTACTAGATTGATCTTTCTTGCAATGGGAGAAGTGCTTAGCTTTGGGTTCAATCTTGCGATGTCCTTTCCTAGTGACAGTAGGGGCAGCAAGGCACGTATTGTATTATTGCAATCGAGGATAACAAGATGGGGTTTTCATCATATTGCATGAGTTTATCCCTCTACATCATGTCATCTTGCTTAAGGCGTTACTCTGTTTTTATGAACTTAATACTCTAGATGCATGCTGGATAGCGGTCGATGAGTGGAGTAATAGTAGTAGATGCAAGCAGGAGTCGGTCTACTTGTCTCGGACGTGATGCCTATATACATGATCATACCTAGATATTCTCATAACTATGCTCAATTCTGTCAATTGCTCAATAGTAATTTGTTCACCCATCGTAGAATACCTATGCTCTTGAGAGAAGCCACTAGTGAAACCTATGGCCCCCGGGTCTATCTTCATCATATTAATCCTCCAATACTTAGGTATTTCCTTTGCTTTTACTTTGCTTTTATTTTACCTTGCATCTTTATCATAAAAATACCAAAAATATTATCTTATCATATCTATCAGATCTCACTCTCGTAAGTGGCCATGTAGGGATTGACAACCCCTTATCGCATTGGTTGCGAGGATTTATTTGTTTTGTGCAGGTATGAGGGACTCACGCGTAGCCTCCTACTGGATTGATACCTTGGTTCTCAAAAACTGAGGGAAATACTTACGCTAAGTTGCTGCATCATCCCTTCCTCTTCGGGGAAAACCAACACAGTGCTCAAGAGGTAGCAACCCTCCCCCAAGTTTGAGGGAGATTCTCTTCTTCAATTTCCACAAAGTTAATATTTCCTGTAAGGCAGTTTGTTTCTTATGAGCAGGAAAGTATTTTTCAAAGAAGTAATAAATCATATCCTGGGGATGACGCACACTTTAGCATCACCCTTTAGCAAGAACAGAAACAACTTAAGAATATAGTAGTAGCGGATCTTTTCCTCATGAGCAAATAGGGTGTCTATATCACTCAATTTAGTAAGGTGTGCCACAACAGTTTTAGTTTTATATCCATAAAAAGGATTAGATCCAACCAAAGTAATTAACTCGGAATCGACAGAGAATTCATAATCCTTATCAATAACAAAGATAGGAGAAGTAACAAACTTAGGATCATATTTCATTCTTGCATTCAAAGATTTTTCTTTCAGCTTACATAGTAGTTGATATGTCTCCAACGTATCTACTTTTCCTAACGCTTTTCCTCTTGTTTTGCACTCTAATTTGCATGATTTGAATGAAACTAACCCCGGACTGATGCTGTTTTCAGCAAAACTACCATGGTGTTGTTTTTGTGCAGAAATAAAAGTTCTCGGAATGGATCGAAACTTTGCGAGGAATTTTTATATAATATATAAGAATTTCTGGAGCCAAGACCTACCGGAGAGGGGCAACTGGGTGGGCACAACCCACCAGGGCGCGCCCCCTCTCCTGGCGAGCCCAGGTGGGTTGTCCCCACATGGTGGCCCTGCAGACCCTGAAACCGACGCTATAAAATCCTATTTTCTAGGAAAAAAATCAGGGAGGAAGAATTATCACGATTCACGAGACATGAGCCGCCGTCACCTCCTGTTCTTCATCGAGAGGCCAGATTTGGAGTCCGTTTGGGGCTCCGGAGAGGGGGATCTTCGTTCTTCGTCATCACCAACCCTTCTCCATCGCCAATTCCATGATGCTCCCCACCGGGAGTGAGTAATTCCTTCATAGGCTCGTTGGTTGGTGAGGAGTTGGATGAGATTCATCATGTAATCGAGTTAGTTTTGTTAGGGCTTGATTCCTGGTATCCACTATGTTCTTAGATTTATGTTGCTATGACTTTGCCATGCTTAATGCTTGTCACTTTGGCCTGGGTGCCATGATTTCAGATCTGAACCATTTATGTTAGGACCATTATATCCATGTTCTAGATCCGATCTTGCAAGTTATAGTCACCTACTACGCGTTATGATCTGGCAACCCCGGAGTGACAATAGCCGGGCCCAGTCCCGGTGATGACCGTAGTTTGAGGAGTTCATGTATTCACTATGTGTTAATGCTTTGTTCCGGTTCTCCATTAAAAGGAGGCCTTAATATCCCTTAGTTTCCAGTAGGACCCTGCCGCCACGGGAGGGTAGGACAAAAGATGTCATGCAAGTTCTTTCCATAAGCACGTATGACTATTTACGGAATACATGCCTACATTATATCGACAAACTGGAGCTAGTGCCGTATCACCCTAGGTTATAACTGTCTCATGATGAATATCATCCAATTAGTCACCGATCCAATGCCTATGAATTTGTCCTATATTGTTCTTGCTAAGTTACTATTGCTGTCATCGCTGTTACACTTGCTACAAAACTATTGCTATCACTGTTTCTGTTACCATTACGGCTGCTACTATTATCAAAACTAACATACTATTGTGCCACTGATCACCATGATGTTGTTTTGTGCAGAAATAAAAGTTCTCGGAATGGAACGAAACTTTGCGAGGAATCTTTATATAATATATAAGAATTTCTGGAGCCAAGACCTACTGGAGAGGGGCACCTGGGTGGGCACAACCCACTAGGGTGTGCCCCCCTCTCCTGGCGCGCCCAGGTGGGTTGTCCCTCCCTAGTGGCCCCGCAGACCCTAAAACCAACGCTATAAAATCCTATTTTTATAGAAAAAAATTAGGGAGAAAGAATTATCACGATCCACGAGATGGAGCCGCCGTTACCTCCTGTTCTTCATCGGGAGGTCAGATCTGGAGTCTGTTTGGGGCTCCGGAGAGGGGGATCTTCGTTCTTCTTCATCACCAACCCTTCTCCATCGCCAATTCCATGATTCTCCCCACCGAGAGTGAGTAATTCCTTCGTAGGCTCGCTGGTCGGTGAGGAGTTGGATGAGATTCATCATGTAACTGAGTTAGTTTTGTTAGGGCTTGATCCCTAGTATCCACTATGTTCTTAGATTGATGTTGTTATGACTTTGCCTTGCTTAATGCTTGTCACTTTGGGCCCGGGTGCCATGATTTCAGATCTGAACCGTTTATGTTATCACCATTATATCCATGTTCTAGATCCGATCTTGCAAGTTATAGTCACCTACTACATGTTATGATCCGGCAACCTCAGAGTGACAATAGTTGGGCCCACTCCCGGTGATGACCGTAGTTTGAGGAGTTCATGTATTCACTTAATGCTTTGTTCCGGTTCTCTATTTAAAGGAGGCCTTAATATCCCTTAGTTTCCAATAGGACCCCGCTGCCACGGGAGGGTAGGACAAAAGATGTCATGCAAGTTCTTTCCATAAGCACGTATGACTATTTATGGAATACATGCCTACATTATATCGACGAACTGGAGCTAGTGTCGTATCGCCCTAGGTTATAACTGTCTCATGATGAATATCATTCAACAAAGTGACCGCTCCAATGCCTACGAATTTATCCTATATTGTTCTTGCTAAGTTACTATTGCTATCACACTGTTACACTTGCTACAAAACTATTGCTATCACTGTTTCCATTACTGCTGCTACTATTATCAAAACTATCATACTATTGTGCTACTGATCACTTCGCTGCAGATAATTAATCTCCGGGTATGGTTGAATTGACAACTCAGCTGCTAATACCTTCAAATATTCTTTGGCTCCCCTTGTGTCAAATCTATAAATTTGGGTTGAATACTCTACCCTCGAAAACTGTTGCGATCCCCTATACTTGTGGGTTATCAAGACCTTTTTCTGGCGCCGTTGCCGGGGAGCATAGCTATATTTGTTGAGTCACTTGGGATTATTATCAATTTATCACTATGAAGAATTTGAAGGATGCTAAGACTAAGATATTTCCCTTAAAGACGAGGGGAGGTAAGGAACTGTCATCCAATTCTGCTTTAGATTCACCTTCTGTTATAAGTAAACTTGCAACACCACCACATGCTATTACTTCTGATATATCGCAAGTTATCGATGATGCTACTTCTCCTATGGATAATGCTTATGATGATGCTAGTACCTTGCTTAATGATGATGTGCCACTTGGTGATTTTCTTGATAAACAAATTGCTAGAGTAATACAACATGATGGTGTTGAATCTGATGATGAGCTTGAAACTGAAACACCTGCTAGAACTAGCTCTCCTAGATATGAATTTCCTAAGGTACCAGAAGGTTATGTTATGAGTGAAGAAACAACTAGAGATATTCTTGCTTGCAGAGATAGAGATGATCTAGGGAAATTATTATGCAAGTATAAGGAAAAATCTCTGAATGCTAGAATGAAATGTGATCCTAAGTTTGCTACTTCACCTATCTTTATTGATGATAAGGATTATGAATTCTCTATCGACCCAGAGTTAATTACTTTGGTTGAATCTGATCCTTTCCATGGTTATGAAACTGAAACTATTGTGGCACATCTTACTAAGTTGAATGACATAACCACCCTTTTTACTCATGATGAGAAAACTCGCTATTACTTTATTCTCAGATTATTTCCTTTCTCACTAAAGGGTGATGCTAAAGCTTGGTACAATACTCTTGCTCCTGGTTGTGTGTGTAGTCCCCAGGATATGATTTATTACTTCTCTGGAAAATATTTCCCTGCTCATAAGAAACAAGATGCCTTGCAGGAAATATTTAACTTTGTTCAAATTAAAGAAGAGAGTCTCCCACAAGCTTGGTGGAGGCTTTGCCAATTACTTAATGCTTTGCCTGATCATCCTCTTAAGAAAAATGAAATATTTCATATCTTCTATAATGGACTAACCGATGCTTCTAGGGACTTCCTAAATAGTTGTGCTGGTTGTGTTTTCAGGTAACGAACTGTTGGACAAGCTGAAGAATTATTGAATAACATATTGAAAAATTAGGATGATTGGACTATTCCTGAACCACCAGCTAAACCCACTCCGAAGAAGAGGGGTATATTATATCTCAGTCCTAAAGATATGCAAGAGGCAAAGAAATCTATGAAGGAAAAAGGTATTAAAGCCGAGGATGTTAAAAATTTACCTCCTATTGAAGAAATACATGGGCTTAATACACCACCACCTCCTAAGGTGGTAGAGGTAAATTCTCTTATGAAGTTCAGTGATAATGACAACCCTCACAATATGCATCCTAGCCAATGCCTATATGAGTATGAGAATTATATTAGAAAACAAGATTACTTCAATGCAAATGTTATGAAACAATTGAAATACAATTCTGATATGATTGCTCGCTTGAGTGACTTGTTATTTAGAATATCAAATGATGTTAGAGGTGTTGGAAAGCATGCTTCTATGGTTCAAACTCAGTTAGAACAAGTTGCTAAATCTCAAAGAGAGTTGCTTGATGAAATGAATAATAATATGCATGACTTTGCTGTTAGAGTTGCAACTAGAGGAGGTAAAACGACTCAGGAACCACTTTATCCTGAGGGACACCCAAAAAGAATTGAACAAGATTCACAAAGAGCTAACACTAGTGCACCTAGTCCTTCTAGAAAGAAAAAGAAAAATAAAAATGATAGGACTATGCATGCTCCTAGTGAACCTGAAATAGAGAAATCTCCTGACATAGATAATGAAGTTTCTATCTCTGATGCTGAAACTCAGTCTGGTAATGAACACTCATCTAATGATAATGAAAAAGATAATGCTGATCTTCATGAAAAATCTCAACCAAATAATAAAGAACCAGGCAATGATGTTGAGATAGAACCACCCGTTGATCTTGATAAACCACAAACTAAGAATAAAAGGTATGAGAAAAGAGACTTCATTGCTAGAAAGCACGGTAAAGAAAGAGGACTATGGGTTCAAAAACCTATGACTTTTCCACCTAAGCCAACTAAAAAGAATGATGATGAAGATTTTGAATGCTTTGCTGAAATGTTGAGGCCAGCCTTTTTGTGTACTCGCTTGACTGATATCTTGAAAATGCCTCCTTATGCAAAGTATATGAAAGACATCATCACAAAAAAGAGAAAAATACCGGAAGCTGAAATCTCCACTATGCTTGCTAATTATACTTTTAAAGATGGAGTACCTAAAAAACCTGGAGATCCGGGAATACCAACTATACCTTGCTCTATCAAAAAGAATTATGTGAAAACTACTTTGTGTGATTTAGGAGCTGGTGTTAGTGTTATGCCTTTCTCTTTATATAAGACTTGATTTGAATAAACTCACACCTACTGAAATATCTTTGAAAATGGCAACTGCCATACCTATCGGTATTTGTGAGGATGTGCCCATTGTTGTTGGTAATGTTACTATTTTGACTGACTTTGTTATACTTGAGATGCCCGAGGACGACAACATGTCGATTATCCTTGGTAGACCCTTCTTGAATACTGCAGGGGCTGTTATTGATTGCAATAAAGCAAGGTCACTTTTCATATTAATGGTAATGAGCATATGGTGCACTTTCCGAAGAAACAATTCCAAGTGAATGGTATTAATGTTATTGAAAAATCTCCGACAATCACTATTGGAAGTTTTAAAATACCTCTACCTACTGTCAAAAAGAAATATGAAATGCTTATTGTTGGGGACATTCATATCCCCATTGAGGTAACTTAGTGATTTACAAAAGTTCTTCGGTTTCATGCTAATCGAAAGTGGTTGTTAATAAGACTTGATCAACCTTATTAATGGATCATTTTTGAACAGTATGAAGTTGATGAATTTAGTAAGCACTACTTTCTGTCCCTACTTTTTATTCTCTGTTTTTATTAGTCGAATAAAATAAAATCCCATGTTTTGTCTATTTTCTGATTTTACCGTGCAATAAAAGATGACCCAAAAATAAAAGTTTTCATAATGCCCTGAAAATTTAATTTGATTTTTTGCTGAATATTTAAGAATATTTGATGCAAATAACATCAGAGGGAGGTGCACTAGGTGGCACAACCCACCTGGGCATGCCAGGACCCCCAGGCGCGCCTTGGTGGGTTGTGCTCCCCACGTGGGCCCCATCAGTTATCTCTTCATTCCACATCATCACCTACCTCCATAAAAAAAATCTCCATTGCTCTCTCTCTCTCCCGTGTTCTTGCTCTCAAACCCGCGGATTTCGATCTCTTTGCTCGAAGCTCCGTTTCCGAAACTGTTTCGGGGGATTGTTGCTTGGTATGTGACTCCACCGTTTGTCCAATTAGTTTTTGTTTCTGTGGTTTATATTTTGAATAATTAGTTACTCTTGGTGCTATTTTAGATGAGCTTGCATGTCTAATTCTTAGTGTACTAAGTGGTCTGAATGCTTGCTTTGGCCTCTATGTATCCCTATGAGTAGTTGGTATCATTTTTGTGAAGTTTTGTTGAGAAAATTTTGTGGGCTCATAAATTTCAGAATTTTGTTCATAGGAAAACCATGAATATCTTTAGGAAGTTTGGCTCCAAGAAGAACTCCAAGGGTGTTATTGGGGAGTCATCTGATAGTGATCTCCATCCTCGGAGGTTGGAGGAGGTACGGCCGTGTGAATGTCCGCACACCCCGTTCCTGGAACAGGCTGGAATCCTTCAGGATTTCATGCAATATGCTGCGATTGCCGGCCTCACAGACTTCATTGCAGATGAGTGTGAACAGCACCAAATCCTCACAAACATTTTTGTTCAAAGCTTTACTTTCCTACCTAGGAATAATTCTCCTGAAGTTAGCTTTGATTTATATGCTAAAAACCATCAGATACCACTTACTGAATTATGTAACATATGCATGATCCCTTCTGATGGGAGCTTGGCCAAGCCTAGGCCGGCTTGGTTTGAGGCCTTTTATCGCTCTTTGACAGTGGGAGATGAGAGAGGGGTGTCAGCTACCACCGCCGCTGGCTTGCATTTTCCTTCTGTTCATTACTTTGCACTTTTCATTGCAAAATGCTTGCTTTCTAGGGATAAGGTGGGAGCGCTCGGCTCAGCAGACCTTGCGGTTTTGCGTCGTGCATTATAGGGCGACAACACTTATAGCTTGGGAGCTATTGTGGCTCATCGCCTCCATCTTAATAAATCTCAGGGTAAAATCCATGGTGGGATTTAAGCTACTCGCTTGGTGGCCCACTTTAATGTTGGGATACGCCCTCACGATTACCATCTGACCAAGGTTTATCTAGACCGTGCAGCCATGGAACACCATCATTTTCTTGCACAAGATTATCCTGATATTCCTATTCCTTATAACCTGGTTTTTAGCATGGAAACTTGTGATATTATTCCTTTGCCTGCTCCTGCTTTGTTTGATTCTGTTGCCAGGGGTGGATATAAGATCATGCCTGCGGACATCATCGCCTATCGGAACGCTCAGGCTGCTGCAGAGGCAGAGGAGGAGCCTCCGCAGTGGGATCAGTGGATGCCCGCTCCTCAGTACCCCTACTACCATTCAGACTTCTGATCGACTACCAAGTTAGGCCAAAAGCCTAAGCTTGGGGGAGTAAGTGTTTCTCAACGACATTACATTCATGACCACTTATTCATCTTGTCGGTGTTCACACTTTTTCATTTTATCATCCATGTTTAGATTTATTTTTCTTGCTTTCTTCTTGTGTGTTCGAAAAACTCTAGAAAAACCAAAAAAATTAGTTGTAGCTAGTTTACTTTCCATGCTTGCTTAGTAGTATTATTAAAAAGAAAATCCAAAAAGAATTCCTTGTCCTTCTTTTGCTTGTTGGGAGCTTTCCCGTGTAAATAGTTTTTCTCGTTTTTGCTTTTTTCCTTTTATTTGCTTGTTCAAGAAAACCAAAAACTCCAAAAACATTTCAGTGCGTTTCTTTGAATTTCTTTTCTTTTATTCGAGTTGTACCAAGGAGAAGACCACGACGAAAATGTTGAGTGGCTCTCAGATGAATAATTGTTGAACTAATAAAGAGCCCATTTTACCTTGTCTTCTCCTATTGAATAAAATGTTTTGCAGATCCCAGCTTAGTCCATGGCACTCTTGCACTATTATTATTTTCATATCGTTCGGTTGTGCAAGTGAAAGGCAATAATGACGATATTCGATGAACTGGCCGTGGCAGAGAGAAACTAGTATGAACTCGACTTGTTCTGTTTGTGTAAATATGTTTAACCTAGTATCCGTGATTCAGCCCATTATGATTAAACATGTTTGCAATGAAAATTAGAGATTATAGTTTCTCATGCCATGCATAAGTAGCTGGGAGTGGATAATGATTTATCTTGGATATCAATATTGCGTTAAAATGATTGTGATGTAGTATGATGATATGGTATCCTCCTCTGAATGTTCGAGTGGCTTGACTTGGCGCATGTTCATGCATGTAGTTGAATCAAAACCAACATAGCCTCTATGATATTTATGTGCATGGTGTTCATATCATACTCATGCTAGTGTCCAATGTTACTTATGCATAATGCATGATCATGATCGTTGTTGCTCTCTAGCTGGCCGCTTCTCAATCTAATTGCTAGTCTTTGCCTGTACTAAGCGGGGATTCTGCTTGTACATCAAAAACCTTGAACCCAAAGTTATTCCAGATGAGTCCACCATATCTACCTATATGCGGTATTACCCTGCCGTCCTAAGTAAATTTGCATGTGCCACCTCTAAAAACTTCTAAAAAAATATTCATTTTGTGTGCCTGGATCGTTCATGGAACGACAGGAGGTAGTCGGTATCTTCCATGCTAAGCGGGTTTTGCTCGGGTCGAGTGTTTATTCACTCGCCATCGCATGAGAAAAGGGCGGTAATAGGGATGCTTGGTCCCAAACTGCAAAATACAAAAAGAGTTAATTGCTCAAATAATCAAACGAAAACTCCCAATGGAGTCAAAACCTTTACTTTTTATTGCTTGGGAACCGCCACTAGCGTGTTTAGCATGGGAGATATTGATAACATATGGTCGTGCAGTAAATGAGAAGGGTGCATGTCCCAAAATATCATTTATCCCTGTTTTAAAAACTTGAGCTCTAGCACCTCTGCACATCACTGCTTCCCTCTACGAAGGGACTATCTATTTACTTTTATATTGTGTCATCACCTTCTAAAGCAAGCGCTAGAACCTCAGAGCACAGCTATCATGACTTATGCATTGTGTGTAGCTAATGTTGGGTGCATCATTACTGTATCTTTTCTACCATGAATTACAATGTTTAGTCGCTTCTTGGACATTGGAGGTGCTCTGCATTTATATTTTGCGATCTCTGAAAGGGCTAGCGAGATACCACTATTGTCATATTATATCATGGTTGTTTTGACAACGTGTTGACTTTTGAGATGTCTTATTATTTCTCGCTAGCTGATTATGTCAGTGATATGAGTTAATATAATCTTTAAGAGTTATTGTCGGCATGGTAAGTTATAATGTTGGCTGAAAACCTTGGTGCTATTTAAGCTTATTTGTGCAAACAAGAGTAAAAGAGTTCATAAAAGTTTTTATTTTTCACTTTCAGTTTATCAATTGAATTGCTTGAGGACAAGCAAATGTTCAATCTTGGGGGAGTTGATATGTCTCTGACGTATCTACTTTTCCTAACGCTTTTCCTCTTGTTTTCGACTCTAATTTCCATGATTTGAATGAAACTAACCCCGGACTGACGCTGTTTTCAGCAGAACTACCATGATGTTGTTTTGTGCAGAAATAAAAGTTCTCGGAATGGAACGAAACTTTGCGAGGAATCTTTATATAATATATAAGAATTTCTGGAGCCAAGACCTACTGGAGAGGGGCACCTGGGTGGGCACAACCCACTAGGGTGTGCCCCCCTCTCCTGGCGCGCCCAGGTGGGTTGTCCCTCCCTGGTGGCCCCGCAGACCCTGAAACCAACGCTATAAAATCCTATTTTTATAGAAAAAAAATTAGGGAGAAAGAATTATCATGATCCACGAGATGGAGCCGCCGTTACCTCCTATTCTTCATCGGGAGGCCAGATCTGGAGTCTGTTTGGGGCTCCGGAGAGGGGGATCTTCGTTCTTCTTCATCACCAACCCTTCTCCATCGCCAATTCCATGATTCTCCCCACCGAGAGTGAGTAATTCCTTCGTAGGCTCGCTGGTCGGTGAGGAGTTGGATGAGATTCATCATGTAACCGAGTTAGTTTTGTTAGGGCTTGATCCCTAGTATCCACTATGTTCTTAGATTGATGTTGTTATGACTTTGCCTTGCTTAATGCTTGTCACTTTGGGCCCGGGTGCCATGATTTCAGATCTGAACCGTTTATGTTATCACCATTATATCCATGTTCTAGATCCGATCTTGCAAGTTATAGTCACCTACTACATGTTATGATCCGGCAACCTCAGAGTGACAATAGTTGGGCCCACTCCCGGTGATGACCGTAGTTTGAGGAGTTCATGTATTCACTATGTGTTAATGCTTTGTTCCGGTTCTCCATTAGAAGGAGGCCTTAATATCCCTTAGTTTCCAGTAGGACCCCGCCGCCACGGGAGGGTAGGACAAAAGATGTCATGCAAGTTCTTTCCATAAGCACGTATGACTATTTACGGAATACATGCCTACATTATATCGACAAACTGGAGCTAGTGCCGTATCACCCTAGGTTATAACTGTCTCATGATGAATATCATCCAATTAGTCACCGATCCAATGCCTATGAATTTGTCCTATATTGTTCTTGCTAAGTTACTATTGCTGTCATCGCTGTTACACTTGCTACAAAACTATTGCTATCACTGTTTCTGTTACCATTATGGCTGCTACTATTATCAAAACTAACATACTATTGTGCCCCTGATCACTTTGCTGCAGATAATTAATCTCCAGGTGTGGTTGAATTGACAACTCAGCTACTAATACCTTTAAATATTATTTGGCTCCGCTTGTGTCGTATCTATAAATTTGGGTTGAATACTCTACCCTCGAAAACTGTTGCGATCCCCTATACTTGTGGGTTATTAGTAGTCTCTTAACATCATCTCTATATATCATTAAGTAAGAAATTCCTTAGCTATCTCTCCATCCATAAAACAACCCTTGGGTATCTTAGGCAATTCAATTCAAGGAGAGCTAGGTCTAATAGGTGTATCATCGGTTTCAACAATTTCATGAATTTGCGACATATCAAAATTAATAGCAGGTGGTGGTGTCGCAAGTCTACTCAAAACAGAAGGTGAATCAAGTGCAGAGCTAGATGACAGTTCCTTACCTCCCCTCGTCTTAGAGAGAACGATCTTGGTTCTATCATCTTTCAGATTCTTGATAGTAATCAACAGATATAAATCACAAGTGACTCAGCAAATAGAGTTATGCTCCCTGGCAATGGTGCCAGAAAAAGGTCTTGATAACCCACAAGTATAGGGGACCGCAACAATTTTCAAGGATAGAGTATTCAACTCAAATTTATTGATTCGACACAAGGGAGAGTCGGGGCAAAGAATATTTGCAAGTATTAGCAGTAGAGTTGTCAATTCAACCACACATGGAGAACTAAATATCTGGAGCAGAGTGGTCAGTAGCATAGTAGTATGATAGTTTGATAGTAGTGGCAACGATAGCAATAGTACGGTAACAGTAACAGTATCAGTTTTATAGTGATTCTAACAGCAGCAACAACAACAATAATAACTCAGGAAAGATCATTATTCAAAAATCATAGGCATTAGACTGGTGATGAATAATTGTGTTGGATAACATTCATCATGTAACAGTTATAACCTAGGGCAACACAAAACTAGATCCAATTCATCAATGTAGTGTAGGCATGTATTTTTTTATAGTCATACATGCTTATAATAAGATCTTGCATGACATCTTTTGTCCTACCCTCCCGTGGCAGCAGGGTCCATAAGGAAATCTAAGGGATATTAAGGTCTCCTTTTAATATAGAACTAGAACAAAGCATTAGCACATAGTGAATACATGAACTCATCAAACTATGGTAATCACCGAAAAGAATCCCAATTATTGACACCTTGGTTATGCAGATCATAACACGTAATAGGTGTATATAACTTGCAAGATAGTATCAAGAACACAAATATATTCATGAAAACGTAAAGGGTTCAGATATGAAATCATGGCACTCGGGTCATAGTGATAAGCATTAAGCATAGCAAAGTCATAGCAACATCAATCTCATAAAATAGTGGATACTAGGGATCAAGCCCTAACAAAGTAACTCAATTACATGATAAATCTAGTCCAGCTCATCACCGTCCAACAAGCCTATGAAGGAACTACTCACTCCTGACGATGAGCATCCTACTACTGGAAATAGAGAATTTGCCATCTGTCAAATCTTTGTCGTCTGTTGGCGGACGGTAAAGAAGGCATTTGTCGTTTGCTTCTAAAAAAATGGACAACAAAGAATTGGCTGACGGCTGATACGTCTCCAACGTATCTATAATTTTTTATTGTTCCATGCTATTATATTATCTGTTTTGGATGTTTAATGGGCTTTAATATACCTTTTTATATTATTTTTGGGACTAACCTACTAACCAAAGGCCGCGTGCAAATTGTTGTTTTTTTGCCTATTTCAGCGTTTCACACAAAAGGAATATCAAACGGAATCCAAACGGAATGAAACCTTTGGGAGAGTTATTTTTGGAACAAACGTGATCCAGGAGACTTGGAGTGGACGTCAAGAAAGAAGCGAGGAGGCCACGAGGCAGGAGGGCGCGCCCCCCACCCTCATGGGCCCCTCGCACCTCCACCGACATACTTCTTCCTCCTATATATACCCATATACCCCGAAAACATCCAGGAGCACCACAAAACCCTATTTCCACCGCTGCAACCTTTTGTATCTATGAGATCCCATGTTGGGGCCTTTTCCGGCGCTCTGCCGGAGGGGGAATCGATCACGGAGGCCTTCTACATCAACACCATAGCCTCTCCGATGATGTGTGAGTAGTTTACCACAGACCTTCGGGGCCATACACTACAAAAAAACATATCCGTGACATTTTGGGCCGAACAATTTTTTTTCTATCATACATATGACACTTCTATGATGATAATTGTGACAAAACCCGGTATCATCATATATGTGGTGGGCTCCTACTTCTATGAAAAAAATTCATGACAGAAAATGGGCTTTTCGTCCTGGGCGAGCCGGAGATGCAGCTGCATGACATTCTTTGGGCCGTCCATGACGGAAAAAACCGTGGTAGAAGCAGGGGGGGGGGATTTCGGGGAGTTCCCGGTTATGGTGGGATGTCGGGGGCCGAGCGATGCGCGTTTCTCTTGTACACGTACGCGCATGTGTGCGAGGCGTTGGCTCTAACTGAACCCGAGCGAGGCGTTGGGCTCTAACTGAACCCGAGCGATTGCACTGCAGGCTACGCGTTACTGAACCCGAGCGATCGATCGATGGCTGTTAACTGAACCTGATCGAGCGATTCCTTCGCTACTGCTGCTAATTGAAGCCGATCGATTGGATGAACAGTGAGCGTTGCCGGGGGGGGGGGGGGGGGTGGATGAACAGTGAGCAGTGGCGTTGCCTCTGGATGAACAGGACCCCGTGGTGTGGTGGAGGGCTGGATGAACAGTAGACGGTGGAGGGGCGCCCGTGGAGGGGTGGTTGAACAGGACCCCGTGGTGTGGAGGGCTGGATGAACAGTAGACGGTGGAGGGGTGCCCGTGGAGGGGTGGTTGAACAGGACCCCGTGGTGTGGAGGGCTGGATGAACAGTAGACGGTGGAGGGGTGCCCATGGAGGGGTGGTTGAATAGTAGCCGGTGGAGTAGCACGCGGTGGATGCTGGCTGAACAGGAGCCCGTGGAGGCTGGCTGAACAGGAGCCCGTGGAGGCTGGAGGAGGTCGACAGTAGCCCGTGGAGGCTGGAGGAGGTCGACGGTGGAGATGAACGGTATCCCGTGGAGTCCCATTTTGCGGTATGCCACACCCCTCCCAATGAACAGGACCCCCGTTTCGACCGTAGGAGGTCCGTTTCGTCCGTTTTGCGGTATGCCACACCCCTCCCGATCAACAGGACCCCCGTTCCGACCGTAGGAGGTCCGTTTCGTCCGTTTTGCGGTATGCCACACCCCTCCCGATCAACAGGACCCCCGTTTCGACCGTAGGAGGTCCGTTTCGTCCGTTTTGCGGTACGCCACACCCCTCCCGGTCAACAGGACCCCGTTCCGAATGTAGGAGGTCAGTTTCCTCCGTTTTGCGGTACGCCAGGCCTCGTTTCCATCGTCTGTTCCGTCCAAGTCCTCCTGATGAACACAACCACACATTCTGTTCTGACCCAGCCGGTTGGCTCCCACGCGTTCTGTTGCCTCCCGATGAACACGACGCATTCCGTTGCCTCCCCATGAACACGATGCATTCCGTTGCCTCCCCATGAACACGACGACGCTGTTTCTCCGTTCTGACCCAGTCATGTACACGAGCCCTGGCCATACGTATGCGCGAGTAGGCGTTCGAGACCCCGCCCGTATGTACACATACGTGGCCGTATTTTCTTTCTTGCACCCTGGCCGCCTCTACTACGACACGTGCGCACCTCTACATCCACCAGTATATATGTACGTACACGTTCGCGACCAGAATGACAACGCTACATACGCTTCGACCAGGTGGGTCCCGACTGTCAGGCACTTCCTTGCGTGCGAAGATGTAGCTGGTGGGTCCCAGCAGTCAGGGGAAACTTTTTTTCACGAAATACGGTGGCCCGTCCGGTGGGTCCCCGCTGTCAGGTGGAGGAATAATTATTTTGCACGTAATAAGGAGGCACTTCCTTGCTGCGGCCGTGGACCCAGCTGTCAGCCTGTCCACGTACAGTCCACGTCTGATGGAAGCCGTTCCTTGACCACGTTGACCACGCCGCGCCGAGAGCACCAGGGCGGTGGACGACGGCGAGGCCTAGGAAGGGGACGACGTGGAGCCAGGGAAGACGCATCAGTGGATGCCCACGCGTAGAGGAGTACGAGGGTTCATTGGTTCGCCGTAGTGTGAGGCTGCCGTCGCCGCAGAATAACAGGGGGTGTGGATGAGTAGAGGGATGGCCTGGCCAGCAGTGGCAGTAGTAGGGGGCGGTGAGGCCTCCGCCGCATCGCAGCCGGCCATGGGAGGCAGGAGCACGAGGCACGACCGGCGCTGGTTTGGGCGGCTGGAGCAAGAAGACCAGAGGTTAAAGAAGCACTACGGCCGTTGGATGGACATCATACGGTCACTAGAGCTAGAATCGTGCATATTGACTAAGTTGACAAAGCCCTCCGTCCCTGTCAACTTAGTAGGCCCACAAGTCAGCCTGCCACTATACTAGGTCCCAGCTAACAGGGGGAGTATTCATTTTTTTTGTGCGTAATAAGGAGGCACTTCATTGCGTGCGAAGATATAGCTGGTGGGTCCGAGCTGTCAGCGGCGGTAACGTTTTTTTGCGAAATACAGAGGCCCTTTCGGTGGGTCCCTGATGTCAGGTGGAGGAATCATTATTTTGCGCGTAATAAGGAGGCATTTCCTTGCATGTGGCCATGGACCCAGCTGTCAGCCTCTCCACGTACAGTCCACTTCAGATGCATGTCGGTCGTTGACCACGTTGACCAGGCCGCGCCGAGAGCACCAGGGTGGTGGACGACGGTGAGGCCTAGGAAGGGAACGACACAGAGGCCGGGAAGAATCGGCAGTTGTTTCCCATGCGGAGGGGAGTACGACTGTACGAGGGTTTACTGGTTCGTCTTCCGTCGCCGGAGAATAACAGGAGGTGTGGGTGAGTAGACGGATGGCTAGGCCAGCGATGGGAGTACGGTGGGGCGGTGAGGCCTGCACGGCACCAGAGCCGGCTGCGGGGAGGAGGGAGCAGGCAGTCCTGCCGGCGCTTGTTTGAGCGGCTGGAGCAGGAAGAGCAGAGATTGAAAAAGCACGACGGCCGTTGGATGGCCATCCAACAGTCACTGCTTGTGCGTCAACCTTTTTTTAGGAAAGTCTCAAATCTGTGGAAAACAGCATACAGCCCATCTGCCATTATTTCTGATAATTTATAGCCCATTTGCTAATTGTTAAGGTTTTTTTGGAGCTCATATTCTTTTTGTTAGCATTACAGCCCATATTGTGGCCATGGTTAAAAAATTATACGAAATTTTGCATATTTCGGTGCAGTCCGAACTATTTTTAATCCCAAAATTTCGACTCACATTCAAACTGATTTTAAAAATAAATGTATATCAATATAAAATCCAAAAAATTCTCCACGCATAAAAATTAATGTAATTTAAAATCTCCAAATGAAAAAAATATATTTGAAACTAATTACCGGTTTGATGTGTTTTAAAAATGTACAGCCCATTTCTCATTACTGATGGGTCATTTTCTTAGTCAGCCGAATGAACGCTCTCCTCGTCTTGAAAGATTTGCATCCCAACAGGCCTGACAAAGCGACTTACTTGGCAAATCACAAAAAAATTGTGCTGTGGCCGTGGACCCAGCTGTCATCCTCTCCACGTACAGTACTCTTCCGATGGAATGTCGTTGACCACGTTGACCACGCCGCGCCGAGAGCACCAAGGCGGTGGACGACAGTGAGGCCTAGGAAGGGGACGACGCGGAGCCGGGGAAGACGCGACAGTGGATGCCCACGCGGAGAGGAGTACGAGGGTTCACTGGTTCGGCTGCGGTGTGAGGCTGCCGTCGCCGCAAGGCCTGGCTAGCGGTGGGAGTAGTAGGGGGCGATGAGGCCTCAACGGCAGCACAGCCGGCCATTGGAGGCAGGAGCAAGCGGTCTCCCCGGCGCTGGTTTGGGTGGCTGGTGCAAGAAGAGCAGCGATTGAAGAAGCAGCAGGACCGTTCGATTCAAATCCAACGGTTACTGCTGCTAGAATCGTTTGTTGACTAAGTTGACAAGCCCTGCGTACGCGTCAACTTAGTAGGCCCACAGGTCAGCCCCCCAACCGGTGTGCCCCAGATGTCAGTGGGAGGAATCATTTTTTTTCGCGTAATAAGGATGCAGTTGATTGCGTGCGGCCAGGCCAGCGAAGGGAGTAGGGTGGGCCGGGGAAGCCCGTGAGGCATCACAGCGGGCCACAAGAGGTGGGAGCAAACAGTCCCGCCGGCGCTAGTTTAGGCGGCTGGAGCAGGAAGATCAGAGATTGAAGAAGCACGTCGGCCGTTGGATGGACATCCAACAGTCACTGCTGCTAGAATCGTGTGTTTAGTGACAAAGCCTTGCGTAAACAAGTCAGCCTCGAAATCTATGGCGTGTACAGCCCATTTGCTGTTATTTTTATAATTTTTACTCATTTTCTAATTCATATGGAATTTATTGCAGCCTGTTTTCCATTTTTAGAATTGCTGGCCATTTTCTGTTCAGTACGAGGGTCAAAAAATTAACTAAATATGTGGGAAATTTTGAAAATTTGCAATTTTTTGCTGGGGAATGAAATATTCTTAATCCAAAAATTAATAGCCATACTAAAACAAATTTAAAAATAAATTAGTACTATGTCATGTTAAATCTAATGAAATACGTATAAGATATCAGTGAAGAACAAAAACAAAAAAAAACTTATATCCCATTTGCTATAATTTTTTTTGGAATTTTCAACCCCTTTTGATATTACTTTTAACAGACATTGACCATACTCTTAAGCCAGGCCGGAATGCATCCCTCCTCGTCTTGAAAGATTTACAGCCCAGTAATTCGGAGAAGAAAAATAGGCCTAGCTTGGGTATTCTTCAAAAAAATATTGGGCTACCTATTTTCCCAAAGAACTGGTGCATGAGCATTTAGCTTTATTTATTTATTTATCGACTTATTTATGTTTAGGGGACCATGAGCATGTACCTGGGCCGGATTCATGTGAGATCCTCCCTTCCAGTTAGTTATGGGCTTCTCTATTGGGCCTTCATCAGTGGGTTGCATGTTATCAACAAGTGGAAAATGTGTTCCGTACGAAAAATAGTATGCGCTACGTACGGTACGGGGCACTAAAGGATCGAACCATGCAACGACTTCCAAAACATTGTGTTTGTCATTCTAACAACACATTTATTCAACCAACAGACGAAATATACTACTGATTGTACATATAACCAGGGCTGGGGGTGCAACAGAAGCAGTAAGCAGGCCAAAAGAGTGAAGAGCAGCTCTCTCTTCCAAACCAAACATCAGCCATCATTACAAAAGGGCTACCAAAAAAGAACAATTGTATGCATCAAACTAAATAAAGATCCTACTACACCAAGTGTACGCATCTAACTAACTGGCTCAGTTAGACATTACTATTTATTAAGCTATGGAGATTGGCTGACGGCTTGAACCAGATGGGTGCCTGACGGGGGAAACTCCAGCCAGCAGGTCGAAGTCTGATACTTGCGACCCTCTCTCCTACTTTGGGCTGCAGAGCGTGGCGGCACATATCAGGGTATGGTGCATGCAGAGACGCATGGTACACTGTGTACACACAGTTTTGCCTGATGAACGAAACCGCGCTGCCATCATGATCCTTGCGGTTGGTTATCTCCTGGTTAATCGGATAATTCAGTCCGACAAATAGAGAGCGTGTACCAAGGATACTTACCAGCCTCCAGTCAAAAATTCCCGAAGGCCCAGAGAAGTTGGGATCCTGCTCAAAGACCTTGCAGTGACTGTGATTGTATTCTGCGAAACAACACGTCCGGTACGTGCGAACAATCATCAATCTTTCGTCGTCGTCTGATCGAGTCAGGAACCACCTGCAACTGCCATGCCGCTTTTCTTTGAAAGGTTCTAGGATTAGGAAGGGTTGGGACACAAGGCGACCTACAACATCATATCAAGTTGGAGTCAAATAAAAAAGGGCTCTTGATTTAGTCAATTTTAAGAACAGCATGTTATGAGCATGAATATTTTTTCAGCAAATGTTGACAGTAATATAAGCAAGCCATCATGATATCATAGGAAACTAACATACTGCTGTAACAGCCGTTTGTAGCGATGACTGGAGTAGGCCAGCAATACGTCCAGCCATAGAAGGAGTCGACATCGTAAATGAAGCCCTTGTGTTCAATGGCATCAGAGAACCATGGAGGATGTATGATCCTGCGATGGACGTGCATATTTATCCACTTACCGCAGTGACCTGTCAGATAGGCGAGACCGCTGTTGAAGAACGCAATTAGCCTGAAGTCTTTATAATTCGCAGATCTTGTGGGCACTTGGCAGATTACAACCTTGAGCAAATCAAACTTGGTATCATGTTGGCTACTGTAAGATTCCGAGTATTCTAGGCCGCAGTGCCAAAGCAGTGTAGTGTTAATCGAAGGAAGGGGGATCAATCACCGGGTGTAGACCTCCACGAGCATCCAGCTACCGCGACCGTCGACGAGCACTATCCAAGACGTGTTCATGCCAACCCAGTACATACCGTTAATGTAGTTGAGGCTGACGGGGATCGGATCACAGTCAAGGGGGTTGGTGCTCGCCACCCTACGATCGTTATGCTGCGTGACACGCCGTTTCTGAAGATCAGGCGGCATCAGCAAGCAAGGAGCTGGCTTAAAAAGCTCCGGCCTAAGGGCTTTGAGTAAACGGTACAATCCCGACGAGCACGCAGCGAGCGGCATGGTACTGAGGTTGTCCACACGCGAAACAATGAGCTTGATTACCTCTGTGGGGAGCAAATTCCAGCCACTCTTTCAGCGGACGCTGCTTGGTTCTGCCATTGTTAGTGCTTGGGTTTCGGACGAGGGGGGGAGGCGCCTTAGCGGGGATGGAAGATTGGACGAGATTATGTGCGGACAAAGATGGAGAAGCGAATATGTGCTGCGGGAAGTGGACAGGTGATGATGACTATAGCACGCCGCTTGACTTACGAGACACATACCAGCAGCGTAGGGTCATGTCGATGCCAGACAACTTGCTTGAGTGATCACAGTACTGGTACTCCCTATAGTGCTATGCCCTAACTTGCTTGAGTAGAGTAGTAGAGCAGGACTCTGCTCTACTACTAGCACCAGAGGAGTAGTATATTCTAATCTAAAATAGTTACAAACTTCAATGCCCGAGCGTGGAACGACTACGAACCGTGCTCAAAGACCATGTCTATGTGGTGTTTGGACATGGGCGACAACCTCAACGCCAACGGTGCTGCTCCCGTTGCATCGTATGTGTTTTTGTCCTTCCTGTTCGAAATCGTGGTAGAATTCATGATTTATTTTGTGCTTATTCGGATTAAATCTCGTAGTAACTTGCTCATATATTCAACTGGCGCAACGTCCCCTACAGCCACTCCTGTTTCATGGACGGCCTGATCGATGCCTCCAAGGAGCCCTTCGTCCACTGCTATGAGTGCCCGATGCCGTTTTGTGGCTCGCCGGTGGACATGGTGCATCACCTCATGGATGTGTGCAGCGGTCACTGCTAGCCCTTGGCGGAGAACATCAAGTACGAGACATGCTACCCGTTCACCATGCTGGAGTCACTGGAGGATCACCGCCGCCTGCTAGTCTCGGAGGAGGACGGCAGCGTCTTCCTCTTGATCGTGGGCACTGGCGAGGCCCGCGCAGGCTGCCGCCTCGTCTCTGTAATGTGCGTCAGGGGAGATGCCGCTGACGCTGACACTGACATGAGGCCGATGTACGGGTGCGTGGTCAGTGTTACTACCCCTCTGGGTCGTGTGGGCGGTGACACCGGCCTCATCGAACGGACTTGGACTCTGGGGAGCTGGGACTATCCCGCCAATGTGGACTTGGAAAACCCATGGCATCCTTTACCCGCTGACGCGGTGCACGGGGACTCCAAGGAGGTTCACCTGGACATACGCATTATCAAGTTAAATGTTGATCATTAGTCTTCGCTCAATGTAATCCGCTGTCTAAGCATGTGGAGACTTCCATGCAGGATCTTGCTCTATTGGAGTATCGCGCATGAATAAAAGTGTATCCGTTTATGGTTAGTCTAGAATCTTCCATGTATAAATTTTTACTACAGTACTGGTGAAAGACTTACGATGAACCATTTCTTACATCTCCTCTGCCCGCTTGCAAGTCATCCTGATTTAATCCCTCTGTCTAGGTGTATAAGGGCATGGTTAATATTACTTAATAGTATAGCCAACTGTTGACTATAAGAAGTGCCATGCCATATGTAGCCAACATGTATAACAATCGATACTCAAGAACTAATTCTTAAAGATCATTTCTTGCAAAGGACAATAAGTGTTATTTCTTCACAAGTTTTGGATGCAGGTTGAACAGTTGAACACTTTTGTTTGCAAAAGATACCTTTTTATCTATTTCACCCGGATGTTTGTGAGCTCTAGATATGAAATAATATCCGAAGAAACCTATCGATACACGTTACACATGAGATGACCCCCACATCCTTTGTCAAAATAAACAACTCCCCGATCAATGCATTTCACTATTCAGTGCAACGCACGGGCACCTTACTACTATAGATTAGTACGACCAAAAATTGAACTAACATTATATATAGTACGATAAATGTTGATGCATGTCACCTAAAATTATATCATTCAAAACTATGTTCAAATACAAATCCAACGATATAGTTTTTATTGACATGCACTAACATTTTGTCTGTTAAATCTCCAGTCAAATTCAATGGGGGACTAATAAACCATGACCGATGTAGTACAAGTGTAGAGGGCAGCGCTGCACGAGAGTCTCACCTCTCACCCTGCTTGTGGTGCGACAATAAAGCCGTCATATCACAAAACCCAACCACTCCCAGTAATAAGTGGCCTGGTGAAATAAACGGACAAGCAACCATCACATCCCTCCGTCTTTTTTGCATTTGATCTCTCTGCATTTACTTTCTCCGGTTCATCTCGCACACTCGATCCCTAGCTACTACTCCTAGGGCCAGTTCTTTTGGCGGCATCCCCAGCTTTTCCCACAAGACTAGTCACAGTGGAGAGTAACAATAAGGTGCCTCACTCATTTATTTGGGCTTCTAAACTACTACTCCGTCCTGGTTTATTCCTCACCATTGTAATTTGTACTAAATTTTGACCAAATATTTAACTGGTTTATTCCTCACCATTGTAATCCCTCCGTCTAGGTGTGTAAGTCATCTTACAAAAACCAAATAATCCCAAAACACTTAGGCGCGGTGCATTAACTTCTACCTCGTTTCTTGTTTCTTGACATATCAACCAATAAGAGATAAAGAGTGTGCATGCTTTTAATGACTTGAGATATCAAACACGACATGCAGTGGTTAGTTCATTGCATGCAATACTATTAATTAGCAAATAAACATTAACGTTTCTCGTTTTCCCCTCCTCCTTGGTCACGGTGCACAGCCTAATATGACTTACTCACCTAGACGGATGGAGTAGTGCATGTGACATGCACTAACATTTCATTAGTTAAATTTATGATCAAAATTTGACACAGATTACAATGGGGACCAATAAACCATGACAGAGGTAGTAGTTATGGGATTACTAATCTAGAAGCCAAAAAGAACTGGCCCCTGGTACTCCTACTAGTAGTAGTACTCAAGTTGGAATTCCAATTGCACGGCACAACTTGTTAGGCAAAAAATTCGATACAGGGTGTAGGAAGCGGTTTGGGAATTTGCATGCCTTTCCAACCAATGAGATACTCTGTACAAAGTATGACAGAGAAATAACCACAGAGAAGGAAGCTAAAAGTAAACAATCAAACGAGCATTTTTGCATTTGTTTTGCATTGAATCGTTTCACAAGCTTGACTAGTGCTGTTTTTCTACTTTTACAAAAACCGCATCGTAATGTTAAAACGTGCATTTGCACATACTAAGTAATAGTAGTATTCCCTCTGTCTAGGTGTATAAGTCTTCCCTCCTTCTTGGTCATGGTGCACAACCAAAGATGAATTATTGACCTGGACGGAGGGAGTAGCACAGTCTGCAAGCATATATCGAGAGAGACGTGTAGTGTGATAGTATATAGTAAAGTTTGTGCTATATGCACGTACTTGCAAAATGCGTACGAATACACAAGGTTTCCAAACTTTCCCTTTTACATACTTAATTAAGGACGCTAAAAATTCCTGAACGTTCGGGATTTATCATTTACATCCCAAAACTAATGAGATCGCCTTACGAAACAAAAATTATACTCCTCATAAAAACCACGACGCTCGCAGGAGCGCTTGTGGCGCGCCACGAGTGCCCTGGTGCGCGGCCGTTTCCCAGCGCGCCGACACAACGCCTCCTCAGCCTCGCAACTCGCGAGGTGCTGATTGGTGGCTTGCCAGCGGGCAAGCGCGATCTCACCGGTGTGGTGATCCGGTGCCAACAGGTACTCCTCCTCGCTGGAAGCGTGCACCCGGTCCATGTACCGCCAAGCGTAGATGAGGCGCTTGGGCCCGGCTGCACTCAGGGCGTCGGCACGGGCGTCCTCCGCCACCCTCACGGCCCTCGCACGAGCCTTCTGCCAAAGAGCCAATTGCCTGACTCTCTCGGACTCGACATAGGCCTCCTAGGCAGCTTGTTCCGCGGTGCGCTTCTCTTCCTCGGCCTTCTTCTCCGCCTCTATTTTGGCGCGCTCTGATGGAGGCAAAGCCTCCCACAAGGCGACATCCATTTCTTTCCAAAGCTCCTTAAGGCTGGGGGCTCGGCGGGCGGCGCGGCATTCTCCTCGTAGCGGGGAGCCGAAGCGTCCTCCGGCGCACGTGCTGGCAAGATTGGGAACGCCGACGCGTCCACCTCGACGCGTCGCGGCGAGGAGCGGAACGCCGACACGTCCTCCTCGACTAGTGGCGGCGAGGAACGGAACAACGATGCATCCTCCTCGACTAGTGGCAGTGAGGAACGGAACGGCGACGCGTCGCATAGCGGCGAGGAGCAGAACACCGACGCGTCATCCTCGACTAGTGGCGGCGACGAACGGAATGGCGACGCGTGACCATCCGCATGGTGTAGCGGGGGGCTCCTAGGGCTTGGGAGGGGCGATGCCACGGTGGTCAATGTGATAGGGAGGGGGAGGTGATAGCGATGAACGTTAACATGAGGGGGAGGAGATAGCGATGTCGTGGGAGGTGCAGTATTTATAGTGAGCAATGGCACAGCTACGTAAGATATGGACTGAGCTGCACTGACTTAACTGCAGGTCCAGTTGCATCACTGACATGTGGGCCAGGCCCCTGTTGGGCCCATATGTCAGTGACCCAATGCACCTGCAGTTAAGTAATAGCTACGTGGGCATATTTGTTGGTGTAAATTACGGGGTAGCGAAGGGGTGGAAATATTGCTGGTCAAAACGGATTGGACGAGCGTGGGGGGAGGAGAGTCATGCATGCAGATTTTTTCACACGGGCTTCCTGCAGGTATGGGGAACAGTGCATAATAAGTCATCTTGCATGTCGGGCTAGGTATAGTCTCAAGTCATTAAAAACATACACACCCCACACATGTTCATATTTCAAGGTGCACTAAATTATTGCATGCGATGATTAAGGCTGGCCATAATTGTGGTATCTTAGCTGGTATCATGCACACGGGAATAGCAAACATGCTGATGTGGCAAAGAATTAAAGAAGAGAGGGGGGTTAGAGTAACTAGTGTTCAAGCATGCATTGGTAAACACATTTTTTTGTGGTAGCGTCTCTTGCATCGGGGGACTATGACAGGTTTGCTATGCGTGACCTGAAGATGAAAGCATTGAGCATCTCGAAGTTGATCAACAATCTTCAATTGTCAAAGATTAGCCGTTCGGCCAATAAGGTGGCACACTTAATCGCTAAGTATAGCTTTGACAATAGATTAGATGGTATTCTTGTAAATAACGTACCGCCCTATGTGGTGAATATTGTATCGAATGAGCGTACTGGTGTGGCTGGTTAATTAATATAAGGTGGTGATCAAAAAAAGTATAAATTTGGTCAAACACTTTGCAAACGGTTGACGGGAGTAAAAAGGACCAAAGGGAGTATCATGCATGCGGAGTAGGCAAAAAAAATTACTTGTCTAGAAAAAGGCAAAAAAATTGCTCATTTATAGTCGGTCGAAGTCTCAAAGGGCGCGACCACACGAGGGAGGCGCGACGTCTGACGGAATTAAGTGAAGTTACATCCACGCGCCGGCATGGCGTGCGAACAGGCACAAGCTATACCGTCAGGCCTACGATATGGGTCTAGTAGACATGACATCTAGTGGGTCCCGCATAGTTCTCGAGAACTCTTTGGGGGCTTGCAGCCGTTTATCCACCGGGCAAGCCAGCAACCCCACGCCATTTGCACGCCCTACTCGTCCCCGTCTTTTACCTTACAACAGTTCGCTCCCAGTCGTCCCGTCCTTTCACATTAGTTCGCTCCCATTTTTTTGCGGGGGTCAATAGTTCAACTTCTCCTAACCCTCCTCCAAAATCCATGGCCTCCCAAATCTCCATGGTCACCGCTGAGTACCAGGTTAGAGCCATCACCGGCAATCAGTTCATCGTCATCTACACACGTGGATCCAAGACGGTGAAAGCATGGCTTGCTCGCTTCCTACGCATGTTCAACAGTTCAACGAATGAGTGGATCGCTGGGCTAGATGTTGAGTACACCACAGTCCTGGGACGAGAGAAGGATCTAAAGGATGAAGAGAGGAAGAAGCTCGCCGTGATCCAAGTTTGCGTACATAACGTTTTCTTGGTCTACCAAATATGCCATGCCGACGTTGAGTGCCAGGATTTTAAGAACTTCCTCAAGGACAAAAGAGTGAAATTCGTTACTGTAGGCTTTAAGAACGGCAGGGATGTCCCGCATCAGATAGGTCTCGTTGTAGGCCAGCCCTTCAATCTCCAGAAAGTGAGCCTGGTGTCCTCCTGTCAACCTTCAATGCCGACCCTGGCAGCAGCCATGATTGATCCTTCATATGCTAAACTGAAGAAACCTCATCACGAGTTTCATCATGCATGGGAGTCAAAGACATTAGATGAAGATCACATCCTGTACGCAGCAATGGATGCCTACCTTTGTTTAAACATCTACAAGGGTTGGATGAAGAAGCAGACCCCAGTGTTCGGTTCAAGCAAAGAAGCGTCGGCGAAGAGGAAGAGGTACGAGGACGAAGTCGAGGACGTGGACTCGGACTCCTAGTAGGTGGCAGTGCCATCGCTCATGCTGGTTCTACTGCAGTGTCAAGCGGACTAGTTGCATAGTTTATTTTCAAGGGTGTTTTTGCTGAGGCCCCAGCAGAACTATGTTTATGTTCTTTCTCGTTATTTGAACTCTTTGGTACGTACAGTAGTACTAGTACTATGTCTTACTACTGTTCTTCCTGCAGTTGGTACTACTGCTCGTATCTTTGTGTTCCTACTGTACTTAATACGTTCGTACTAGTAGTATAATTTGGGTCAGTCGATTTGTGAAAGAAGTTCAATGGAGTGAAGGAAGAAGACGGCAGAAGAGGTGGAAGAAGCCCTTCTAGCCATCCATGTTGCATCAAACGGCTCACATGAGTTGACTGACCCAAATTGCTCCTTCGGATTGCAGGATCCACGTGGCATTCAAGGTCTCGAAGGTAGATTCCGCGTCCGCACCTGGTTTGTGGGTTTGACGCGCGCGCGACCGGCTTCTGCCGCGATAGCCACCATGCGCGCCTCCTCCGCACGGGCGGAGACGAAAATGACACGCTAGTTCCTCCTTGCCGGCGTGCTGGACCACTCGCTCATCCTCCTCTTCGTACGCTGCATTCATAGACGCGGCTCCACCAGCTGCTCGCGTGCTTGGCAGCGCGGCGGCATCGCGAGGAGGGACTGCAGACGACGTGAGCTGGCGAGCCTTCGGCTTCATGGCACAGGGATGGCAGCGACATGGCAGTGATGGGCGAGAAATTGTTGGCCGGAGCAGGCGGGCGCCGGCATGCGCAACAGCGGCGGCGGCATATTGATGAGTGCGCGTGTGGGAGCTTACTTTAGTTTTATATATAAGGTTGGTCAAACTTAAAAGAAAACTGTACTAGTACACGTAAACATTAGACTTAGGCAGCGCTTTTATTAGTTAGTACCACAGTCACGATACGGAATCTTGTGCAAGCACGTGAATCGTGGCCGCGCGGTCGATCGAACGGTGCGTCACCGTGTCGCACTCGAAGGACATCCACCGAACCTTTTTGTGTGTGTGAAAACAATCCTCGAATATTACTCAAATTTTTTTTCCTGTGAAAGTTCTTGACGCTGCAATATTTCCATATATTTGAATTTAGCTCCAGTTCGTGTTTATTTGGATTTGGATGTTTTAGGTGCGCCCTAGTTTTTTTAATACTGATTTTGTGTGTGTGACTGAGAGATAACGTGTGTGTGTGTGTGTCCATATGTGTGTTGTGGCGGAAGGGCAATGTGGAGACGGTGTGCGTGTGATACAGACATAGAGAGGTGTGAATGTGCAAATGATCATGCATGAATGAGACATAGACAGATGCCGATACGTTGTGTATACATGAGAGAACGGTCTTCTAGTTTACTTGTGTGTGTGTGAGAGAGAGAGGGAGCGAGATACAGAGAGAGGAGCATCCGTAACACAACAACCATCTCTCTCGATTCGTCCGTCCCTCGCACGGTCGCATGCAACACATGCACCAACGCGCACATTTTGACACCCTCACCCGGCCTCTGCCCACCTCAAGGCCCGCACAATCTCTTTGTGAATACCCATTTCTCTCCTTAGGTTTGTTTTCTCTCAATATCTGACACATACACACACACACAGAGAAAGAGAGAGAGAGAGACACGCAGCACAACACACACACACACTTCCCCGAGCACACAATTCATCCCCATCCAAGGTTATACGGCGACCACTCTCGCTTGTGCTTCTTTGCACCCTAACATGCACAACACCTCAATCTTCAAAGAGGGCATCGAGCAGATCGAAGACGGTGACCACACTGCGCTAGAGAATGCGGGGTCATTTGGAAGCAGGGTGATGTGACGGCGGCTGACTGACTCCTCCCCCACCCTCTCTCTCTTGCACAAAATTACCAATCCCTCTCTCCCCCGCACAAAATTGTCAATCCCTCAACCCATGATATCCTTCCCCTCTCGTCCATGTTTTTCCAGCTCTCTCATCAAACATGTTGTCTCTTCTCCTTCCACGTATACAGAATCCAGATGCACACGCATCTCATGTATATTACATGTATCCATCTTTCTCATAGACCTAACTTCTTCCTCTCTCTTTCTCTCTCCATCTCTCTCTCTCTGTCTTGTTAGGTTTGTCTCCTACTCTCTCATCCACATACATACAATCTTTCCCGCCCTATCTTCTCCATCTTCAAAAGCTCTCTCTGCACGTTTCATTCACACATTGGGATATGTCAAAATGTTGCTTCTATAATGGCTGATGTAGAGTTGTGGTTGTTTTTGTTGCATCCTACAAAGTAATAACTATGAAATGCATTTAGATTCTCATTTGACTGGGATTATGTGAGTTTGAGCATGTTGTGAAGTACTATAGACCTTGTATACATCTTGGGATTCGACAATGATTGTAACTATTGAATTGTATAGACCATTACATTCGAAGTCAATAGCCTAATATATTTATTTCACAATTTCAACAAATGATTAGTTCACTACAAACTAAGAAAACAAATGTGTACTCCCTCCATTTTTATTTAAGTCCACGTATTAGCATTGGTCAAAGTCAAGTTTTGTAAACTCTTAGAAAGCTTATAACAAAAAATATTAACATATACAATAACAAATAAATACCATTAGATTCATTATTGAATGTACTTCACATCATACATATTTGTTATGGTAAATGTTTATATTTTTCTATAAACTTGGTCAAACTTTCGGAAGTTTGACTTCGGTCAAACCTAATATGCAGAGTTTACTACTACTACTCGCTAGTTGCTTAGCCGAATCACTCAACACGCCACACGGGGAGTCCAGTGTCACAAAATTTTGAGGTCTGCGGGAAAATCTCCCGCGACCCTGATTCGAGCAGTGGGAAGTTACCATCATAGCCTTCGGAACATGCCTACGGATGACGCTTGGTAGGGGGCTGCTTTCGTAACTTCAGGTTCACCCTACCCAGCCAACCCCACCCCGGCACCAAGAGTAGTACACCTGAATACTCCCCATTTTCTATCCCCACCGCAAAATAGACTTCTGCACGGCACCGCAGCCTTCATGCTCCTCCCCTTTACATCGTCGCACTTGTCCACCGCAGCGCATCTTCCTCATCGACGACCTCGTACGCCGCACTGGAGCCGGTCCATCGTCATCGTCATACACAGAGCCTCTTCCCTAGCATCGTCTTCCACGGTCTCGGATCTGCTTCCCGGAAGCCGACGCCAAGCGTAGAAGTACCACCGTCATGGAAAATGAACTGACTCCCGTTGCCGACCATGACTCACAGAGGCCGCCGCGACCATCGTTCTCCTCCTCGATTGGCAATGTGTGTATTGAATCACTTAGTAGTACATGTGCAGTTCCAATTTTGTTCATACCTACCCTTCAAATTTCCTGGGTGCTATTGTTCCCGTAAAAGTAATTGGTTATAGCCTCCATTGTCCAACAGAATATCATCTTGTAATTGTGTGTCGCTCCTGTATCGCGCTGTGCTTGGGTAGGTTTTTCATCTGCAACCAGTAGTGTGGCAAATGATGGAAAGGTTTTTAGAACTAGCAAGATGCCCATGTGTTGCACGCATAAAGATGCATTTGTATGAGTAGTTTATCTTGTGGGAGAAAAGGATGAACGAGGGAAGGCCTTATTTGCAAATCTGGAGAGGGGTATGGGTATCTTTTTGCAAAATTCCCATTTGTTTCCTTCCTATCTGTCAGATATAAATCGGACGGCCTATATTGCAAGAAAAAAAGTATAGAGAAAAAAAGTAGACAATAAAGGAAGTAGAGATAAATATTAAATATTAAATATTAAATAAATATAACAGTAGAGAAGAGAGTAGAGATAGCATGTTGAGATTTTTAAAGTGCCGCGCGTTGCGATTCTGTTGGAGATGCTCTAACATGGCAGATGAGTGCTTTAATGTTGCCCACAAGATGCGTGAGTATTACTAGTAGCATATTTTTCTTGCCACGTTGAGATTTTAAAACCACGAGTGCGGACATGCAGAGGAGCAATGAAGACCAAACACGGGATATTCGGGACATCTTCAAGGAGCATGCCAAGTTAAAGAGGAGCTGCACCAAACCTGTAAAACGAGCTTTGGTAAGTAACACCCTTTCAATTACTTTCGTATAGCCTCGTGTTCTTTGATGTGTATATGTTGTAGTTTCTATTGCTCTTAAGCGTGGTGTTCTTCGATGTGTAATAAGAAGAGTCTTAATCGTCCTAATGCTTTCGGTTTTAGCTTGATGTAGGAAGTGGGTGTTCTCACCTTGTAGTCTATTTTTATTTTTTTTACTTTTGAATTCACTTCTCCGAGTTCTGTTTATCTGGCTTCTACTAAATGGATCTGGGTTGCTCTGAGTATTGATCTAAAAAAGAAGTAACTTCATGTCAGGATGCAGTTCCTGGGAGGAGGGAAGTATGGTCAACCTCGAGATCATGTTTCCAAAATGATGCTGGATTACACACAAGGTGTCAGTTCCCTAATGATGCTGGATTAGACACAAGGTGCAAATTCCCAGATGATGCTGGATTACACACAAGCCAGGTGGAGTCATCAGCTTTTCGTGTCCTCGTGGCATTAGTAAAGGCTGAAATAAAGCGTGCAACAGCCCTTGAGAATGTAGCTGAGTTCCTGAAGAAGCAAAAAGAGCAATCAAATGCTCTCTTCACCCAAGCCAAAGAAGAGAGGAAGAAGCCAGAAATAAGCTAGCAGAGGCAGAGCAGGCTAGGCGTCTCCTGCTATCTAAAACTGTTGTCAATACAAAATTTCCTTCATAATAGCTAGGTTCAAATGTTTATCCAGTCAGCATGCCTATTGTGATGTCCGTGCATCTACTAATGTGGCACAAAATGTATTTTTTCGGGTCATGTAATAACAGCAATTACTTTCCAAACAATAACAGACAAAGCATTGGACATGGTATAGTTCACGCGCAAGCCCGACATTCCAAGTTCAACTTCCACATCAAACTCATGTTCACAGATATCTGCACATTCATACATAATGTCCACAACCATGATTCACTTCAAAGCCAAAAAAATGCGAGGAGAGTTATTAATAAAGAAAATCCTCTACTAGTTCCTGCTACCAGTGCGAGCACAACAAGTCAAGACCATGTGTAAATTAATTATATTTTAGTCATTTTTTGTGTTCTAAAATGCCTGCCGGCTCGTGGAAGGATGTGTTTCCGGCACACGCGCGGATTCAATGAAGGCAGGCGGGGTAGTCTTAAGCTGGTTGCACGCGGCAAGGAGGCGTGCTCAGCTGGGCCTGCAGCGAGTGCGGCCCTCTTGGCCGACGCGCTGGTTCAATGCCTGCGCTATGAGAGGTCGCGTCCGTGTCAGAGCAATCACTCCCTCTAGTCCTTTTTTGTTTGGGTATAACAAAATCTCGTTTTCCATTCACATTTTACAAGTAAAATTCGTGGACAAACTTTGACCCAAAGTATGATGGGGACTAGTAAACTAGAATGGAGTTAGTAGTTTTTTTAATCAAAGAAGGGTTTCCCTTTCCGATTTTCATTCCTGAAAACCGGCATCTAAATCTAAACCATAGTATTTGCCCTAGAACTACCAGGTTCAACATCTCGCAACATAAACCCATACAACCTCCATCGCAAAAAAAAACCATACAACCATACGCCAAGGAGGTACGTAGTACTATGAATTCCATTTTCGCTCCATACCAATCGTTCTAAAAACTACTTACTACTTATAACGCGCCATTGAAAATCGGAACTCTTAACCCCGCTAAAAAACGATATTTTAAACTTGGCTACTCGATCTGTGGCACCTGGCGAGCCACCGCGCTCCAAGTCGTTCACCTGTTGTCCCGACCATCAACTCCTACGGATCAAATTATCACGCGAGCTGACTATTCCTACAAAGGTGCTCCACCATGTACCCGGTACCCGCGAATGCAGCAATCGTGCACCTAGGGTTTTAGGGTTTATTTGTTAACGTCGCCTTTACGTATCACTCATGTGTGCGAGACAGCGAGAGGCCGACTGCGTGCGTGCGCCTCTTCTCTTCGTATATGTACTCCACCATTTGTCTGGTGTCCAAAAAATTATAATAACTACTAGCAATGTGCCAATGCGTTGCCACACGATCAAAGTAGATTAATACATATTCACTGATTTGATAGAAAAAAAGTCTAGTTTTGAAATACGTATATCACTAAAAATATGTTATGTTTCACTTAAAATATATTCCTTTGGCGGTTTTGATGAGAGAAGGGAGGAATGTTGTTGGTTTCAAGATTCGAGAAGTGGTATATGTCTAATTTCTACTCTTACTAGCAAGATGCCCGTGCGTTGCACGGAACATCAAGATCTTGTGGGAGAAAAGGATGAACGAGGGAAGGCCTTATCTGCAAATGTGGTGAAGAGTGCGGGTAAATTGCCATATTTTCCTTCCTATCCGTCAGATATAAATCGGACGATCTACATTGCAGGATGGCAGGCCCACCATCACCACCAACTCTATTTTTTATCCCTACTCTTATAAAAAAGCATTGTCGGTGATGATCGTGTGCCCGCCATCCTGCAATATAGGCCGTCCGATCTATATCTGACGGATAGGAAGGAAACTATGGCAATTTTGCAAAAAGATACCCACACCCCTCTCCACATTTGCAAATAAGGCCTTCCCTCGTTCATCCTTTCCCCCCACAAGATAAACTACTCATACAAATGCATCTTGATGTTTCGTGCAACGCATGGGCATCTTGCTAGTTGTTGCAAAAATCCCATGTGTGTGTGTGAAGAGAGAGGGAGAGTGGAGGAGGACGGAGTGCATGTGTGACAAAGACACAAGGAGTGTGTGTGCGATAGGTATCAGCTTAAAATGAGGCGATAGTGTGTGTGTGCACGATCGAGAGGGCGTGTCTCAAGAAGGGAAGAAAAATCTACATAGATACAAGGAGCGGGAGAGAGACATGTATGCGATGGCGGAAGCACGAGTGTGCGGGTGTATAAACCTATCTAGAGGCTAGCTAGTCGATAAATGTTTGTGAGAGAAATACGAGTCGGGGTGCGAAAGCGAGAGTTTTTTTTGTGTGAGAGAGAGATGATAGTCAGGAAGGGGAGTGGAAGCAGGAGTTATGTGTGTGTGTCTATGAGAGAGAGAGAGGAGATGGTAGTCGGGGTTGTCTGATCGGTAAACAAATGAATAATGTCAGTCTGGGATGGAGACGAAAAGGAGACCGCAACAAATGTTGTGTCTACAGGAGAGAGAGAGAGTAATTTTAGTGGTATGAGTCATATGTAGAGACATATAGGGTGTGTGAGAGAATCCCATAGAGAGAAAGACAAAGTGAAAGACGAGTGGAGACTGTGTGTGTGGCGGTGAAAAAGAAAGCTTAGGTACCGAGTGATACCAGAGAACATTAGAGACATGAGAGATAATGAAAACCGCGTAATGTATAATGATAGGGAGAGTGTGACACTTCTCAAGGGAGACGTCGAGAGACCATGTTTGCGAGGATAGTAGAAACATGAAGTGAGCGTGCGGGTGAGCTGGAGAAAAGAGAGTGATAGCTACCTGAAGGAGCATGCATGCGAGAGAGATGGGCGTGAAAGGAGTGAACAAAAAAGGGATTCAAATATTTGAATTCGAGATGATGATACATGTAATCCATACTCGAACCAAAATTGATCTATCAAACATGCATACTCATATGAATTCACGCACATCTATGTTATTTAATATGTAGATATTACTGATCCATACATTTTAGTAGAACATAATTTGGTTAAATTTTTTCGAATTCAACCTTAAGATTTCGAGATCGTTGTATTTGAAAATCATATTATACATATAAAGGAGTAGAATTCTTTGTTGTGCTTTTGAAAGTATATATAAAAAATGATGTATATAAAATGTAATTCCAATTGAAAATGGATCCCGCCCGGAAAAAATAGAATACAAACGGGTTTCGAATTGAGTTGGCACGTTAAACGTGCACTCTGCAAAATTTGAATGAAGCGGGGAAAGTCGCAGTAACCGCCCGAAACCAAAATCTGCGAGATGGAAATCACTACTGCCTATCCCTGCCACGCAAAGCCTATCTGCTGGATTTCTATAGGTTTCGATAGGGGTAGGTTTGTAATTTCACCCAAACGTGACGTAACCACCTCTCACCCGGATTCATACACGGTGGGCGCCAAAACACAGTGTGTCCTCGGCCGAAATCGACTCTGTCCCTGATTCATATTCATAAAGGTGGGCGCCAAAAACAAACTCTCGTCGGCAAATATTCGGTGTATGCGAGATTACCATCCTATCCCCAACCGACTAATGTTGCTGTGATGTAGTAGAAATTTGAAACGGGGGCTAAGTTTATAAATTTCCTCACATTTGAGACAAGCGCGCCCTGAATACATGGTTCCCCCCTTCCTCTCTATCTCCCTTTTCCCCATTCGTACTCAGTGGGTGCCAAAACACCCTCTCCACCCCACCCTCCTCTGTCCGCCACCGTCCGCCACCCCATCCACCACCATCCTCCTCCACCATGCCGGAGCTGATACCCCGACACCGCTGTCCATTACAAGAGATCAACCTCTCTCATCCACGGCTTCGGACCGGGATCCTTGCATCCCGTACTCTCGCTTCATCCCCTCCGTCGTCCACCTTGCCGGCGTCGCTCCTACGACCGTCTCGTCCACCACGCCCCACCGCCATCGTCTACCCTCCTAGATCTGCTTCCACGCCGCCGACAGCCATCGCTACCGCAGCACCGTCAAATTCTCAGCAGATGCATACACGGCGCGGCACTAGATGCGGTACTCTTTCGTATCTGCTCAACTTATTTATCGCAGCAAGACAATAGATCGCCACTGCTTTACTCTGATTTCTGGTCTTGGTTGCGAAGTTGCCTTTGTCCGGTTTGCACCTTCAGATCCGCCATGGCACGCTCAACACTATACTCCCAATGCTTATGGTTTTCCGCTTTTATATTCCACACTTATTAAATCACAGTAGACTAAATTTCAAAATTGGGTCAGTCAATTTTTCAGAGCTCGCCGGAGTTCACCGGTGCGATCGAAGGGGCTCGGGTGGTTGTGGAGCGTCGCCGAACGAAGAAAACTCGATGTGGGTGGGGGTTGGGGAGGGGGTGGGGGTGGGGGTGGCAGAGGAACACAGGCGGTGGGGGCCGGTGGTCCGGCCGGCGGCCCGTGCGGTGTTCTGTATGGGAAGAATCAGAGACAAGGAAGAAGAAGGGTTAGGAGACGTAGGATCTTCATCCAACCGCCTAAAATGGTCGAGAGACAACTGGGAGTTGCATTCTTAATGCGCTTTGGTTCATCATGTGTGGGCACTGCACAACCAACATTTTATTATCCAAAATCTACTTGCTCTTCTTTACCATGTTCCTCTTCCGTTCTTCTTTAATATGTACTCTCTCCGTTCCTAAATACAAGTCTTTGTATAGATTCCACCATGGACTACATATGGAGCAAAATGAGTGAATCTACACTCCAAAATGTATCTGGATACATCTGTATGTGATCCATAATGGAAATCTCTACCAAGACTTATATTTTGGAACGGAGGGAGTATGATAGTAGTATAGTATGTTCCTTGTACTAAAGATGAGCAGGGACATTTGCGGTGTAGAGGTCTATACGATCGGTTGTGATGGACACTTTGAGCCTCTTTGATTCGTAGGATCTTGTAAACATAGGAATAGGATTTGTAGTGGCCTGCCCACTTCAATCCTATAAGAATAGCAAGGAAATGCGGGGAGCTGCGTCGCCTTTGAGAGTTACACTGATATTAACAGTACCGCACCTTCACTTGAAGAGAGCTGGTATCCGAAGCCTTTCTAGCCGTACCAGCAATACTAGCACATATATTCCAGCAAGTTCCACTTTGCTGATTTTACTCTGATGCTTAAGGTTTTCCCTTTATATCTACACTATGATCTATGTAGCTGCTTTGTGTCGCACTAGCAACAGTCCACTCTTGAAGCTAAACACTTCAATGACTTACAAAATTGGCACCAAGGCATTGAGTGCCATTCTGGATCCAATGAAACTCATACGCTCCCCACATGTTGATTCTTGTTCAGAATATGATCCTAATGACTATTCTAACCTCGAGGAGTCAAAGGCAGACAGACTGTCCTGTTCACGCATCAAGGTGCCTGTTCTAATTTGGCAATGTTTTATTGATTGCGGGTATTTTGCATATGTTGTCTTGCATTTCTTCTACTTTGCTGCACCGCCATATGCTTAGTTTACTCATCATATATGTCGAGATGCCATGCCCATCCATTATCAATACATATTCCATCTGTCATCATACCATGTTTTTCCACTCAAATGTTGTTCTTGTGCATCAGACATCAAAAAGGAAGAAGGTGATTGCCGAACCTGAAGGAGCACCAGCAAAGTCCTTGAAAAACGTGGTGGTGCCGGAGAAATCAAACAACACCCCACTTATATTGGTTGTACAACCAGTGACACAAAACGTAGGACCAACTCCAGCAGACTGTACCCATACTTCACTGGCCACACCACTACCCCACCACACAGGACCTGCACTCCAGCAAAAGTTATACCGATTTCATTTGCCATAGCACCAGCTGTACCACAGAAAAATCCCACTCCAGCAAAAAGTATAGCAAGTCCACCGGCCGAAGACCTATCGCAACTGCAGAGATGGCCAATTCCTGTAGATTGGAACCCCATTCCATTTATTCCCAGTTTAGAAGACAATACTTTCAATGTTGTTAGGGACTACGTGCATATATTCCCATCATGGGAAGATTATTGTGAAGACAAACACCATTTTCACATCTTCCTGTCCAACTTACGTGTAAGTGCTATTATTCATGGTTATTATTTTCTTGTTTTCTGATGATTGAACACATCAATGATTTACATTACACTGTTGTAACTAGGCGAGGGTCAATCTGGATAGTCATGACGAGCAAAGCTTGCTTGTGCTTTTCAAGGAAGTATTGCAGCAGTATCGGTGTTACCTGAGGAAATCACACTTTGATGGCAAGTCTATAAATGAATTTCCGGTGAAGTCTCCTGTGCTAAATTTAGAAGACATTGAATGGAAAAACCTTGTTATGCACTGGTCTCGTTCCCAGAATGAGGTACTGTCTATGAAATCACATGACAATTTGAACTTCTACTTTTCCGCATGTGCCTTATGGATCTTTTTTGCAGGAAATCTGCTTGAAGAAGAATTCCGGTTTGACAAGAACGACAGGATATCGCAAATATGCTGCCCGCTTCTTTGCTCTTGTTAGTACCTGTTGTCCTGTATCACTGTACTTTCATACATACCTGGTTCATTATGTGACAACAGTATGCATGATAGCTTGCTTATCAATTGTTCGCTCCAAATTATCTGATCTGTATGAATGGTTACATTAGTGTAGAATATATCCAATGCCAATGTTTTTTAGCTCTACATTGTTCTGGTAAGTACATGTTGTCCTTTATCAGTGTACTTATAATGACAGGTAGTTGTTCATGTACCATCACTCTGCAGCCTATTTTCCTTTGCCCTCCATTTTCTACACATCAGATCTATATTTACTCTTACCATAAGGTTGGTACTGAAGAGGTCTAGCTGTGCATTCCTCTTGGTTGTACCTTTTGCCTGCATCGCTGTACTTACATTTATAGCTACTTGGTTATGTAGCATCACTCTTCATCTTATCTTAAATATTCTCCATTTTTTCGTATATTATCACATCTATATTTACTCTTAACAAAATGTAGAATAAAGGCAATGCTTTTGAAGAAGATTCTGTGGTAAACTTCTTGAATTGCCACCCCCCCATCAGCATGGACAAGGCCTTTATAGAGCCTGTCTTCACCAATAATGTAAGTTTGTCCATCTCAAGCCTTCAAATTTTGTTGTATATATTTGGTTAGGCATGACTGCAACAACTGTTTATTTTTGGTGTTTGCATCAAATTGCTTGTTTAAAGTTTATTATGTAGTTCATAAACAAAAGTTTGTCCTTTCTCAATTTAAGTTTTCAGTTGTACAAACAAGTTCCTTCTTCATACCATGTAAATTAAACTATACAGAGCAAGTGATCTTCTTTTGCACTGCATGCATGCTTCTGTTCTTCATCCGTAATCCAGTGGTGTGGTGAACCTACCCACTACAGCACAATGTCATATTCTGCAATGTCTTAACTATGAACAATGTCATATCATTCTACTATTATTTAAACCATATCTTTATTTGCCAATCTGAAATGGTATAAATTGACAGCACACTAACCATTGATACTTATGAGTTCTTGATCTGTAATCCAGTGGTGTCGTGAAGCTGTCAACTCCTTCACAATGTCATTTCCTGCCATGTCTTGACCTGAACAATACCATATTGTGTTAATGCAATTTTAAACTGTGTCACTTTATTCGTCAGTAAGAAATGTGATGAATTGTTAGAACTGATACTTTTATGTGCAAAACCTGTCATCTGTCTACTTGTTTATCTTTCAGAATGAGGAAGATATAAGTGTTGAACAAGCGCAGTCTCATCATCTTGCTTAGCTGCTTGCGCTGCAGCTCCCCAGCAGGGCTAACCTTTCTTGAACTCTATTGAAGTGCTATCGGTTTTGTATATTATTTTGTCGGCGTGTTTATTTGCACTGGTGGCGATCTTTGATGCCCAGTGTATGTAATCTGCTGTCTGCTTGTGCTTTATTATCATAGTGGCGAACTTTGATGCCCAGTGGATGTAATATGTCGTAATTTCTTTATTGTATAGTCTAGGTTTTTTCTTATTCACGATGCTGCAGTTATTTTACTGTATATATATCCTATCTTCGCAGTAAACTGGCCAAACCGTAAAATTACGGTACATAATCGGGCCGTCATGCAATCACGATGTAGGTTGGGCCTGAAATGTGCCGAACAGCTCACAGGACGACATCAGCCCGAAATGAACCCCGGCCCATGATTGCGCGAATCAAATCACGGGCTTTTAACAGGCCAAAATTGTCTCGGTCCTTGTTTGGCCCAATCAGATATCGGCTGCGATCAGGCTGGATGCAAACCGGGCCGTAGTTAGGCCCAACTATATGACGGGCTTTTAACATGCCGAAATTAATATAGGGCCGAAATGTTAAATGGGCCCTTAACAGGCCAAAACTAATATCAGGCCGAATTACTAAGTGGGCCTTTAGCAAGTGGGCCCAAAAGCATAGTGCCCAGTTGACGGGCCGAATCTGATATGGGCCATAATTGAGCCCAAAGCCTCTTAAAGGACCGGACCTGATCTGGGCCGTAATTTGGCCCAGAACTTGGTAGGCTTTTAACGGGCCGAATCTCATATGGGCCACTATTAGGCCCGGAGCGTGGCAGGCCATTAATGCACCAGATCAAATACGTGCCGGCATTTGGCCCAAAACATGGCAGCTAATTAATGGGCCGGCCTACTAGGGTCCTCAAAATCTTGTGGGCCTACAGCTGGGTCGGCCCATTAATGTTGGCAAAATCTCGTGGGCCTTTAGCTGGGCCGGCCCATTATGATCCGCAAGAATCTTGTGGGCCTTTACTTGGGCCAGCCCATTATGGCACACAAAAATCTTGTGGGCCTTTATCTGGGCCGGCCCATTATGGCCCGCAAAATCTTGTGCGCCTTTAGCTGGGCCAACCCATTATGGTCCGCAAAATCTCGTGGGCCTTTAGCTGGGCCAGCCCATTATGGTCCGCAAAATCTTGTGGGCCTTCAGTTGGGCCGGCCCATTTAAACTTGATGGGCCGGTCCACGTGTCAACATATCATAGGTGCGTCTCGCCCATTGGATGAGTGATACCTGTGCCAACGCGGACCTGACACGTGTCTCCTCCAGCCAATGATGATTTTACACGTGGAAAATCCCCATTGGTCGGGGCTTTTAACGGGTTATCAGATCCAAAACCCGACCCGATAGCTTAACGGTGTTCCGTTACAGTGGATGCCACGTGTCGGTCACCCTTGACGAAAGCACTTCTGTGACGCGCGATTTATCGTCATGGTAGTGGACACTTCCATGATGATAATTTTGGTAATGTCATGGAACACTTCTACGACAACACAGGTATGACTATCTTGATTCTGTCATAAAATCGTCATGGATGTACATGCATGACAGAAAATGCGACCTACTGTGACAAACATGTGTCATCACAGAAGTGTATTTTTTTGTAGTGATAGTTATTAGCTAGATGGCTTCTTCTCTCTCTTTGGATCTCAATACAAAGTTCTCCTTGATTCTCTTGGAGATCTATTCGATGTAATTCTTTTTGCGGTGTGTTTGTCGAGATCCGATGAATTGTGGGTTTATGATCAAGATTATCTATGAACAATATTTGATTCTTCTCTGAAATCTTTTATGCATGATTTAAATATCTTTGCAAGTCTCTTTGAATTATCAGTTTGGCTTGGCCTACTAGATTGATCTTTCTTGCAATGAGAGAAGTGCTTAGCTTTGGGTTCAATCTTGCGGTGTCCTTTCCCAGTGACAGAAGGTGCAGCAAGGCACATATTGTATTGTTTCCATCGAGGATAAAAAGATGGGGTTTATATCATATTGCTTGAGTTTATCCCTCTACATCATGTCATCTTGCCTAATGTGTTACTCTGTTCTTATGAACTTAATACTCTGGATGCATGCTAGATAATGGTCGATGTGTGGAGTACTAGTAGTAGATGCAGAATCATTTCGGTCTACTTGTCGTGTACGTGATGCCTATATACATGATCATGCCTAGATATTCTCATAAGTATTCGCTTTTCTATCAATTTCTCGACAGTAATTTGTTCACCCACCGTAGACTCTGCTATCTTGAGAGAAGCCACTAGTGAAACCTATGGCCCCGGGTCTATCTTCCATCATATTATTTTCATATCAACTTGTTATTTCTATTACCATTTATTTTGCAATCTTTATTTTCTAATCTATATCATAAAAATACCAAAAATAGTTATCTTATTATCTCTATCAGATCTCACTTTCGTAAGTGACCGTGAAGGGATTGACAACCCCTTTATCGTGTTGGTTGCGAGGTTCTTGTTTGTTTGTGTAGGTACTAGGTGACTTGCATGTTACCTCCTACTGGATTGATACCTTGGTTCTAAAAAACTGAGGGAAATACTTATACTACTGTGCTGCATCACCCTTTCCTCTTCAAGGGAAAACCAACGCATACTCAAGAGGTAGCAAGAAGGATTTCTAGCGCCGTTGCCGGGGAGGTTGCATCAAGTCATGACATACCAAGTTCCCATCACAAACTCTTATCCCTCGCATTACATTATTTGCCATTTGCCTCTCGTTTTCCTCTCCCCCACTTCACCCTTGCCATTTTATTCGCTCTTTTTTCCGTTCGCCTCTTTTTGCTTGCCTCTTGCTTGCTTGTGTGTTGGATTGTTTGCCGCGATGGCTTTACCAAAAAGCGTTGATCCTCACCTTAGAAGGTTGGAAGAAATTGAAAACAACATTAGAAGTTTTATGTCCTTGCCGTTTGAGCGTAATAATTTCTTCAGAAACGAGCTTAAAGAACAAAAAAGTTTTATGGGGTACATGAATAAAGAGCTCGATGATATGTCTAAAGAATTTTGTGGTTTGAAATCTCAGTTCACTCATCTTGAAAACTTAATAGCCCAAATTTCAGATAAGCAGGCTACCTTAGTTAATAAGATGGCCGCCGAACCGGAAGAACTAGACGATAATAAGGATGAAGATCTGAAAGTGATTGATGTGTCTCCTATTAAATCTTTGTTTTGCAATATGAATGTTGATAATGATGGGACTGGAGATGAGTGAACCTTAGTTAAAAGGCGTCCCAATGATTCGGAGTTTTTAGATCTTGATGCAAAAATTGGTAAAAGTGGGATTGAAGAGGTCAAAACTTTACATATCAATGAACACACTATTTTGGATTTCAAGAAATTTAATTATGATAATGGCTCTTTGATAGATTGTATTTCCTTGTTGCAATCCGTGTTAAATTCTCCTCATGTTTATAGTCAAAATAAAGCTTTTACCAAACATATCGTTGATGCTTTAATGCAATCTTATGAAGAAAAGCTTGAATTAGAAGTTTCTATTCCTAGAAAACTCTATGACGAGTGGGAAGCTACTATTAAAATTAAAATTAAAGATCATGAATGCTTTGCTTTATGTGATTTGGGTGCTAGTGTTTCCACGATTCCAAAAACTTTGTGTGATGTGTTAGGTTTCCGTGAATTTGATGATTGTTCTTTAAATTTGAATCTTGTGGATTCCACTATTAAGAAACCTATGAGAAGGATTAATGATGTTCTTATTGTTGCAAATAGGAATTATGTGCCCGTAGATTTCATTGTTCTTGATGTAGATTGCAATCCTACATGTCCTATTATTTTTGGTAGACCTTTCCTTAGAACGATTGGTGCAATTATTGATATGAAAGAAGGGAATATTAGATTCCAATTTCCGTTAAGGAAAGGCATGGAAAACTCTCCTAGGAAGAAAATTAAATTACCTTATGAATCTATTATGAGAGCCACTTATGGATTGCATACCAAAGATGACAATACCTAGATCTATCCTTGTTTTTATGCCTAGCTAGGGGCGTTAAACGATAGCGCTTGTTGGGGGGCAACCCAATTTCATTTTTGTTTATTTTTAGTAATAAATAATTCATCTAGATTCTGTTTATATGTGGTTTTATGCTTTTAATTAGTGTTTGTGCCAAGTAGAACCTTTGGGAAGACTTGGGGGAAGTTTTTGCAATCTTGCTGTAAAAAACCAGAAACTTTAGTGCTCACGAGATTTGCTGCCATTTTTACTGGAGAGTGCGATTAGGTTGATTCTTTTTGAAGATGATTAATAGACAAATTACTCATGTCCAAAAATTTATTTAAGAATTTTTGGGGTTACATTAGTATTCTAAACCTACATATTACTACAGACTGTTCTGTTTTTGACAGATTATGTTTTTCGTGTGTTTTTTTTCTTATTTTGATGAATCTATGGCTAGTATCGGGGGGTATGGACCATAGAGAAGTTGTAATACAGTAGCTTTAACACCAATATAAATAAAGAATGAGTTCATTACAGTACCTTGAAATGGTGGTTTGTATCTTATACTAACGGAGCTCATGAGATTTTCTGTTGAGTTTTGTGTTGTGAAGTTTTCAAGTTTTGGGTAAAGATTTGATGGATTTTGGAATAAGGAGTGGCAAGAGCCTAAGCTTGGAGATTCCCAAGGAACCCCAAGGTAAAATTCAAGGACAACCAAAAGCCTAAGCTTGAGGATGCCCCGGAAGGAATCCCCTCTTTCGTCTTCTTCTATCGGTAACTTTACTTGAGGCTGTATTTTTATTCACCACATGATATGTGTTTTGCTTGGAGCGTCTTGTATGATTTGAGTCTTTTCTTTTTATTTTACCACAATAATCCTTGCTGTACACACCTTTTGGAGAGACACATATGAATCGGAATTTATTAGAATACTCTATGTGCTTCACTTATATCTTTTGAGCTAGATAATTTTGCTCTAGTGCTTCACTTATATCTTTTTAGAGCATGGTGGTGGTTTTATTTTATAGAAATCATTGATCTCTCATGCTTCACTTATATTATTTTTAGAGTCTTTTAAAATAGCATGGTAATTTGCTTTGGCTATAAAATTAGTCCTAATATGATAGGCATCCAAGATGGGTATAATAAAAACTATCATAAAAAGTGCATTGAATACTATGAGAAGTTTGATACTTGATGATTGTTTTGAGATATGAAGATGGTGATATTAGAGCCATGTGAGTTGAGTAGTTGTGAATTTGAGAAATAATTGTGTTAAAGTTTGTGATTCCCGTAGCATGCACGTATGGTGAACCGTTATGTGATGAAGTCGGAGCATGATTTATTTATTGATTGTCTTCCTTATGAGTGGCGGTCGGGGACGAGCGATGGTCTTTTCCTACCAATCTATCCCCCTAGGAGCATGCGCGTAGTACTTTGTTTTGATAATTAATAGATTTTTGCAATAAGTATGTGAGTTCTTATGACTAATGTTGAGTCCATGGATTATACATACTCTCACCCTTCCACCATTGCTAGCCTCTCTAGTACCGTGCAACTTTCGCCGGTACCATACACCCACCTTATACCTCCCTCAAAACAGCCACCATACCTACCTATTATGGAATTTCCATAGCCATTTCGAGATATATTGCCATGCAACTTACCACCATTCCATTTATTATGACATGCTTCATCATTGTCATATTGCTTTGCATGATCATGTAGTTGACATCGTATTTGTGGCAAAGCCACGTTCATAATTCCTTCATACATGTCACTCTTGATTCATTGCACATCCCGGTACACCGCCGGAGGCATTCACATAGAGTCATATATTGTTCTAGTATCGAGTTGTAATTTTTGAGTTGTAGGTAAATAAAAATGTGAGGATCATCATTATTAGAGCATTGTCCCAAGTGAGGAAAGGATGATGGAGACTATGATTCCCCCACAAGTCGGGATGAGACTCTGGACAAAAATAAAAAAAAGAGAAAAAAAGAGAAAGGCCATAAAAAAGAGAAGGCCCAAAAAATGAAAGAAAAAGAGAGAAGGGACAATGCTACTATCCTTTTACCACACTTGTGCTTCAAAGTAGCACCATAATCTTCATGATAGAGAGTATCCTATGTTGTCACTTTCATATACTAGTGGGAATGTTACATTATAGAATTTAGCTTGTAGATTCCAATGATGGGCTTCCTCAAAATGCCCTATGTCTTCGTGAGCAAGCAAGTTGGATGCACACCCACTTAATTTCTTTTTGTTGAGCTTTCATACACTTATAGCTCTAGTGCATCCGTTGCATGGCAATCCCTACTCACTCACATTGATATGTATTGATGGGCATATCCATAGCCCATTGATACGCCTAGTTGATGAGAGACTATATTCTCCTTTTTTCTTCTCCACAACCACCATTCTATTCCACCTATAGTGCTATGTCCATGGCTCACACTCATATATTGCGTGAAGATTGAAAAGGTTTGAGAACACCAAAAGTATGAAACAATTGCTTAGCTTGTCATCGGGGTTGTGCATGATTTAAATACTTTGTGTGGTGAAGATAGAGCATAGACAGACTATATGATTTTGTAGGGATAACTTTCTTTGGCCATGTTATTTTGAGAAGACATGATTGCTTTGTTAGTATGCTTGAAGTATTATTATTTTTATGTCAATATTAAACTTTTGTCTTGAATCTTTCGGATCTGAACATTCATGAAACAATAAAGAAAATTACATTGAGAATTATGATAGGTAGGATTCCACATCAAAATTCTGTTTTTATCATTTACCTACTCGAGGACGAGCAGGAATTAAGCTTGGGGATGTTTGATACGTATCCAACGTATCTATAATTTTTGATTGTTCCATGCTATTATATTATCTGTTTTGGATGTTTAATGGGCTTTAATATACCTTTTTATATTATTTTTGGGACTAACCAACTAACCAAAGGCCTAGTGCAAATTGTTGTTTTTTACCTATTTCAGTGTTTCGCAGAAAAGGAATATCAAACGGAATGCAAACGGAATGAAAACATGGGGAGAGTTATTTTTGGAACAAACGTGATCCAGGAGACTTGGAGTGGACGTCTAGAAAGAAGCAAGGAGGCCACAAGGCAGGAGGGCGCGGCCCCACCCTCATTGGCCCCTCGCAGCTCCACCGACGTACTTCTTCCTCCTATATATACCCATATACCCCGAAAACATCCAGGAGCACCACGAAGCCCTATTTCGACCGCCGCAACCTTTTGTACCCGTGAGATCCCATCTTGGGGCCTTTTCTGGCGCTCTGCCGGAGGGGGAATCGATCACGGAGGGCTTCTACATCAACACCATAGCCTCTCCGATGATGTGTGAGTAGTTTACCACAGACCTTCGGGTCCGTAGTTATTAGCTAGATGGCTTCTTCTCTCTCTCTTTGGATCTCAATACAAAGTTCTCCACGATTCTCTTGGAGATCTATTCGATGTAATTCTTTTTGCAGTGTGTTTGTCGAGATCCGATGAATTGTGGGTTTATGATCAAGATTATCTATGAACAATATTTGATTCTTCTCTGAAATCTTTTATGCTTGATTTAAATATATTTTCAAGTCTCTTCAAATTATCATTTTGGTTTGGCCTACTAGATTGATCTTTCTTGTAATGGGAGAAGTGCTTAGCTTTGGGTTCAATCTTGCGGCGTCCTTTCCCAGTGACAGACGGGGCAGCAAGGCACGTATTGTATTGTTGCCATCGAGGATAAAAAGATGGGGTTTATATCATATTGCTTGAGTTTATCCCTCTACATCATGTCATCTTGCCTAATGTGTTACTCTGTTCTTATGAACTTAATACTCTAGATGCATGCTGGATAATGGTCGATGTGTGGAGTAATAGTAGTAGATGCAGAATCATTTTGGTCTACTTGTCGCGGACGTGATGCCTATATATATGATCATGCCTAGATATTCTCATAAGTATTCGCTTTTCTATCAATTGCTCTATCACCCACCGTAGAATCTGCTATCTTGAGAGAGGCTACTAGTGAAACCTATGGCCCCCGGGTCTATCTTCCATCATATTATTTTCATATCAACTTGCTATTTCTATTACCGTTTATTTTGCAATCTTTATTTTCCAATCTATATCATAAAAATACCAAAAATATTTATCTTATTATCTCTATCAGATCTCACTTTTGTAAGTGACCGTGAAGGGATTGACAACCCCTTTATCGCGTTGGTTGCGAGGTTCTTGTTTGTTTGTGCAGGTACTAGGTCACTTGCATGTTACCTCCTATTGGATTGATACCTTGGTTCTCAAAAACTGAGGGATATACTTACGCTACTGTGCTGCATCACCCTGTCCTCTTCAAGGGAAATCCAACACATGCTCAAGAGGTAGCAACGGCAAAGATCCTATTTGCCATCAACCAGTTCTTTGTCGTCGGCTGGTGGACAACAAAGATTCATTGCCATCCGCTGGCAGACGGTAAAGAGGTGGGTGGGGTCTAGTGGAGGCCCAAACCCTAACGCCCCCTCCCCCCCCCCCCCGCTTTGTCATCCACTAGCTGACGACAAAGAACGTGCCCACTAACGGCCACCCCTTCCTCTCTCCCCGGCCCTACCCCTCTCTCTTCCCCTCTCTCTCCACCCGTGCCCGCACCGCCACCGCACCATCATCCTCCCTGCCTTGAAGCCCCCCATCCCCGTCGTCCCGTCGCCCCTGCCACCCTTCGCCCAACACAACCGCCGCCCCACCACCCTCCCTGCCCTGGATCCCCCCCCTACTGCCCCGCTGCCCGGCGCCTCCCGCCCCTGCCGGCCCGTCGCCCACGCCGCCCCGTCACCCGGATCCCCATCACCCCTGCCACCCGAGTGCCGCTGCTGCGCATGAAAGCACAAGTGCTCCCTGGGTGATTTTGGCCATTAATGTCAACATATCTCTTGTTGGACTAATACTTCTACTAGTATATTTCAGATGAGTTCAACAGTGGAGTGGCTTGGACAAGAGGATGCGGAATCCCTTCAAGATGCTAAGGACAAAGATTGGCAAAATCTCAAGACTCTTCATTTTTATTTTAGTGATCCAAGATCACATTGAGTCCATAGGAAAGCCAATACTATTAAAAGGGGATGAGGTGTTGCTTAATGGCTTGCTTGCTCAGTGATATGCTCCAAAACCCTCAACCACTTTCTCATTTCCACATATGTCCCAAACCTAAAGTCAAACTCGGCCCCACCAATTTGATTGATCAGGCGCCACCGAGTTCATTTGACATAGCCACTGCCAGAAACCCTAATCAGTTCGGTCTCACCGATGGGTTCTCGGTCTCACCGAGATGGGCTTGCAAACTCTCTGTTACCTGTTGCAATAATTTCGGTCTCACCGAGATATGCAATCGGTCCCACCGAGTTTGCTTGACCAACTCTCTATTTTGCTTATTACCAAAATTAGTCCCACCGAGTTTGTGTAATCGGTCAAACCGAGTTGACATTTTACCCTAACCCTAGCACATCGGTCCCACCGAAAACTCTAACATTCACATTTTGAACTAAATCGTTTTGACCAAGTTTCTCGATTCGGTCCTACCGAGTTTGGTAAATTGTGTGTAATGGCTAGATTTTGTGTGGAGGCTATATATACCCCTCCACCCATCCTCCATTCGGAGTGAGAGCCATCAGAACGTGCCTACACTTCCACTACTCATTTTCTGAGAGAGAACCACGTACTCATGTGTTGAGACCACGATATTCTATTCCAACCACAAGAATCTTGATCTCTAGCCTTTCCCAAGTTGCTTTCCACTCAAATCATCTTTCCACCATATCCAAATCTGTGTGAGAGAGTTGAGTGTTGGGGAGACTATCATTTGAAGCACAAGAGAAAGGAGTTCATCATCAACACACCATCTATTACCTTTTGGAGAGTGGTGTCTCCTAGATTGGTTAGCTGCCACTTGGGAGCCTCCGACAAGATTGTGGAGTTGAACCAAGGAGTTTGTAAGGGCAAGGAGATTGCCTACTTCGTGAAGATCTACCCAAGTGAGGCAAGCCCTTCGTGGGCGATGGCCATGGTGGGATAGACAAGGTTGCCTCTTCGTGGGTGGAGCCCTCTGTGGACTTTCACAACCGTTACCCTTCGTGGGTTGAAATCTCCATCAACGTGGATGTAAGATAGCACCACCTATCGGAACCACGCCAAAAATCTCCGTGTCTCCAATTGCGTTTGCACACTCCAATCCCAATCCCATTTCTTTACTTTCTTGCAACTTGCATGCTTTACTTTCCGTTGCTCATATACTCTTGCCATGCTTGCTTGAAATGTATTGTGAATGTTTAAACTTGTGCTATAACTCCACCTTAACTTGAAGAAATTTAAAAACTGCTACTTTTCTTTGCTGAGGGTCTAATCGCCCCCTGAGGGAGTCCTGGATTAGGGGGTGTCCGGATGGCCGGACTATACCTTCAGCCGGACTCCTGGACTATGAAGATACAAGATTGAAGACTTCGTCCCGTGTCCGGAAGGGACTTTCCTTGGCGTGGAAGGCAAGCTTGGTGATACGGATATGTAGATCTCCTACCATTGTAACCGACTTTGTGTAACCCTAACCCTCTTCGGTGTCTATATAAACCGGAGGGTTTTAGTCCGTAGGACAACATACAGGACAACAATCATACCATAGGCTAGCTTCTAGGGTTTAGCCTCTCCGATCTCGTGGTAGATCTACTCTTGTACTACCCATATCATCAATATTAATCAAGCAGGACATAGGGTTTTATCTCCATCAAGAGGGCCCAAACCTGGGTAAAACTTCGTGTCCCTTGCCTCCTGTTACCATCCGGCCTAGACGCACAGTTCGGGACCCCCTACCCGAGATCCGCCGGTTTTGACATCGACATTGGTGCTTTCATTGAGAGTTCCTCTGTGTCGTCGCCTTTAGGCTTGATGGCTCCTACGATCATCAATAGCGATGCAGTCCAGGGTGAGACCTTCCTCCCCGGACAGATCTTCGTCTTCGACGGCTTCGCACTGCGGGCCAATTCACTTGGCCATCTGGAGCAGATCGAAAGCTATGCCCCTGGCCGTCAGGTTAGATTTGGAAGGTTAAACTACACGGCTGACATCCGCGGGGACTTGATCTTCGACGGATTCGAGCCACTGCCGAGCGCGCCGCACTGTCATGACGAGCATGATCTAGCTCTGCCGCCGAACAGTGCCCTGGAGGCCGCACCCGCATCGGCTTCGACCCTTAATTCGGAGCCAACTGCGCCGATCGAGGATGGCTAGTTGGACGCCGCCTCGGGGGCTGCGATCCCAACGGCGATCAAGCCGAACACCAGCCTTGCACTCCGCGAGACTCGTGACTCCAAGGAGCCGGACTCCGCTCCGGACTCCGAACCCTCCGCGCCCTGCCGATCGAATCCGATTGGACGCCGATCATGGAGTTTACTGCCACGGACATCTTTCAGCACTCGCCTTTCGGCGATATTCTGAAGACACTAAAGTCTCTCTCTTTATCAGGAGAGCCCTGGCCGAACTACGGTCAGCAAGGTTGGGATACGGACAATGAAGAAATTCAAAGCCCACCCACCACCCACTTTGTAGCCACTATCGATGATTTAATCGACATGCTCGACTTCGACTCCGAAGACATCGAAGGTATGGACGCCGATGCAGGAGACGATGAAGAACTAGTGCCTATTGGGCCCCAGAAAGCCACATCGTCATATGACGTATACATGGTGGACGCACCAAAAGATGACGACGAGGAGCGGAAGGACGCACCGAAGGCTTGTCCCCTCGAGAAGCAGTCAAAGTGGCGACGCAAGCGCCGCCCCAAATCCCGCCTCCACAGAAATAACGGTCACACAGACCTAGCGCTGGAGCAGGGCGAACCGCTGCCGGACAACGGCAATCCGGATAATCAAACCGAATAATCAAATTCTATCAAGGATAATGGTCCGGACGACATAACGCCGGACAGGCACCCAGAGCAGCAGAATGCCTGTAAAAGGCTTGTTGCCACCGCGAGGAGTCTTAAAAAACAGAAGCAAAGGCTCAAGGCTGCGCAAGACACACTCAAAATCAGATGGAGTAGAATACTCAACACAGCAGCGAGGTACGGCGACAATTGCCCCTCTAAGAGCTACCCAAAGCGGAAGCTGCTACCTGAATTCGATGAGGAGGCATCAGACCCCCCACAACCAAATATCAAAGCAGCCACCTGGCCGGATAGACGACCCCTCCACCAACACAGAGCGGCATACAACGCCACTCACAATATAACACGCGACCCATGCGAGGGCTCGCACCCAAAGGACGGCGCAACAAGATCCATCTATGGACCACGCAAGCGTGCCCCAGCATACAATGCAACACAACAAACATCCGAACAACGCGGTACACCCAGCTACAGGGGTGCCGCACACCCCCTATGTTTCACCGATGAGGTGCTGGACCATGAATTTCCAGAGGGATTCAAACCCGTAAACATAGAGACATACGACGGAACAACAGACCCGGGGGTCTGGATTGAGGACTACATCCTTCATATCCATATGGTTCGAGGAGATGATCTCCACGCCATCAAGGACTTACCCCTCAAGCTCAAAGGGCCAGCTCGTCACTGGCTTAAAGGCCTCCCCGAAGGCTCCATTAGAAGTTGGGAAGAGCTCGAAGACGCCTTTCGGGCAAATTTTCAAGGGACTTATGTCCGACCTCCGGATGCGGACGATTTGAGTCATATAACTCAACAGCCCGGAGAGTCATCCCGAAAGCTTTGGAACAAGTTTCTTACTAAAAAGAACCAGATTGTCGACTGTCCGGACGTCGAAGCCTTGGCAGCTTTTAAGCATAGCGTCTGTGACGAATGGCTCGCCAGACACCTCGGCCAAAATAAGCCGAGAACGATGGCCACATTAACAAACCTCACGACCTGCTTTTGCGTGGGTGAGGACAGCTGGCTAGCCAGATGCAGCACCAGCGACCCCAATACATCTGAAGTTAGAGATGGAAATGGGAAATCACGGCGCAACAGCAATAACAAACGCCGGAATAAAGAATATAGCACGAATGGCACGACAGTAAACGCCGGATTCAAAATCTCTCGGCCAGGTCAGCAAAAGCCGCCCTCTAAAGGCACCAGGGATGAACTGTCCAGCCTCAACCAAATTCTGGACCAAGTATGCTAGATCCATAGTACCCCTGGTAAACCTGCTAATCATACCCACAGAGAATGTTGGGTCTTCAAGCAGTCCGGCAAGCTCAACGCCGTACACAAGGGGGAGGATACACCAAGTGAAGACGAGGACGAGCCTCCCAAGCAAGACACTGGGGAACAAAAGAAATTTCCACCAGAAGTCAAAACAGTAAACGTGTTACACGTAATCAAGGGAAAAAATGACGCAGCACTCCCAGGAAAATATACCCAAGTGCCTGTCACTGCGAAGTCCTGCCACAGGTCGTCTCAACTGATCATTTTCGACCATCGCGATTACTCAGCAAGTATCCGACGCGCAGGATGGGCTCCCCTGGTATTAGACCCAGTAATTGGCGGATATCACTTCACACGAGTCTTGATGGACGGTGGCAGCAATCTAAACCTAATATATCAGGATACAATCCGCGGGATGGGGTTAGACCCAACAAAAATTCGCCATAGCAATACTACCTTTAAAGGAGTAACGCCAGGCCCAGGGGCTCGTTGTACGGGCTCCCTCCTATTACAAGTTATATTTGGCTCCCCCGATAACTTCCGTCGCGAGCATTTAACCTTCCACATCGCTCCGTTCCAAAGTGGATATCAAGCACTGCTCGGACGCGAAGCTTTCGCTCGCTTTAATGCAATACCACACTACGCCTCCCTCACACTCAAGATGCCCGGTCCACGTGGCATCATTTCAGTGAACGGAAATATCAAGCGATCTCTGCGCACCGAAGAGAGTGCGGCTGCCTTGGCAGCCGCACACTAAAGGCGCCCGGACCTGCGAAAGCATACAATAGGTCGTCAAGACCTCAGACACAACTAATCAAGTCCGGCGCCGCTTGTTATACCGAATAAATGGTCACACCCCTATTTGTCAATACAAGGGGCTCAACGCGCGTAGACAAGTGGAATTTTTTTTCTCATCTTGAATTATACATGGTTTCTTTAAAAACTACCTTTTTGCATGACAACTTTTTCACCTAAATTCCTCTCTTTTACAGACGATCATCATGCTACACCCGTCCAGGATACGGCACAACGGAGACATAGGCGCAAACCTGCAACAAGGACCCGCTCCAAGGATTCTTTTTAGATTAAGACCCTGCGTAAACCTTTTTTACTATCTCTTGTTGATACATATCCACCGTTGAGAAGGATGCTGATGTCTTGGCATGTGGCCTCGCCAGAACAATGCACGTACCTGGACACAAGGGGCTTCTTACAAAGGCCATTATTTAGGCCCGGTTTATACCATAAAGACCGAATACCTTAGGGAGTGTTCGGCGTCGCGAGTTTGGCCCTATATGCATCAGCTCCGAATCATTGTCTTTGGTCAAATGTTGGGTTTGCCCGGCTCCTGTGTTTTGGTGCCTTACGTTCCGCTTTACCGGCTAAGGTAGCACCAGGAGAACTACTGCGATTGTGCCCTGGTTCATCCGGACGAGCACTCAGTAGAGAAAGCCGAAACTGACTGTCATGATATAGCGTGAGACTGATCAACCACTCAATGACCTGTTGGAATGTTAGAATTCCTCCGCCTTAACGAAGGGCCGTTTTCCGGCCAGGCATGTACGCACCCCAGGATCGGGAGAGTGCGGAGCCACGAGGGGCTATCTAGTAGCCCCACTGTCAAACTCCTATGGCTAAGTGAAAGTGTTAAAGCATTATAGTCCGGTTGCCTTGCTCGCTCCGCTATCACCTCCTTAATAGGACCAAGATGTTGGGTTAAGTGTGAACGCATGTTTTTTGCGAGCACCTCCGCATTATATGCGTGGGGGTCGAAGCCGACGGCTGCAATCTTTCAGGTTATACACATGTATACATGAACGGCCGCCCAGGAGGCATCATATTACTTTCAGGCAAAAGTATAAAAATAGCCTTATAAAAATTTATAAAAGCATTTCGCTTACAATGAGATTACATATCACTCAAACATAATATTTTTTGAGCACTGGGTCTCTATCAAACGAGCACCCTCAAGGACTTCTTCAAAGTAGTGCTCAGCAGCCATTTGGCCTATGGCCGAATCCTGCGCTGCAACAGTGGTAGCATCCATCTCCGCCCAGTATGCTTTAACACGGGCAAAGGCCATCCATGAGCCCTCTATGCACACCGACCTCTTCATCGCATTAATGCGCGGCACCACGTCAAGGAACTGCTGCACCAAGCTGAAATAGCTGTTCGGCTTTGGCCTTTCCGGCCATAGCTGATCCACAACAGACCTCATGGCGAGTCCGGACAACCTATTCAGTTCGGCCCATTCAGCTAATTGGTGAGCCAATGAAAGCGGACGCTCGGGAGAATGGAATTATCTCCAAAACAGCAGGTCTACTTCACAGTCCGTCTGACCCTGGAAGTACTTGGCCGCATCGGCAGCGCTCGCCGCCAAATCCATATACACATTCTCCGAACTCCACAGCCGATCCAGAGTGGCATAACATGGATCTCTGAACTTCCTTCGCAACATAAAGGATTTCCCAGCTACAATATCCCCGGCTTCCCGCAGCTCCTCCTTCTTCGCCCTCATAGCAGAGCGGATGTCTTTCCTCGTCGCAGCAGCCTTCTCAAGGTCCGATGCCTTCGCTAGGTTTTCCTTTTCAAGAACCCGACAACGGTCGGCGGTGGCTTTTAATTCTATGGCCATCTTGGCCATCTTATCCCGGCTCTCGCCATGCGCGGCCTTCTCGGCTTTCAACTATTCATCCGCCTTCAAAGCAGCCGCATTACCAAACCTCGCTTGTTCCTTGGCTCGGGCAAGTTCCGCCTGCAAGGCTTCAACAGTGGCAGCTCCATCTGCAGTCAGAACGTATTAAAGATACTGGCATCATGCTGCTCTTACTATGTGGCATTTACCAGATAATGACACTTACCTGTGCCTTGTCAAGCCTTTTGTTAACAAGCTCGATGTCGGCGTCTGCCGCATCCAACTGCCGTTTTAAATTGGCAAACTCGTTAGTCCGGCTAGCCACCGGTGCTTCCATCACCTACACATAAAGGCACTATGGTTATTACCTGGGAATATGATCCTTTGTTCGTCGTCGTTTCCGACGACAACCAGAGTCTCAGTGGCTACTATCTACACAGGGCACACCTAGCATGTGCAGGACTATCATACATTATTTTACGTACCTCAAAGCCTATCAGTAGACTCATAAAAGCTTCATGCAATCCTCTTTCGGCGGATGAGATTCTCTCCATCACCATATTCATCAGCACACGGTGTTCATCTGAGATGACCGCTCGCCCCACCAACTCCCTCAGAACATCCGATCGCACACCAGACGATGATGGACTCTTTTTTCTGCTCTCTTAGGGAGCCAGACACTGAGAGCTTCGGGGGTCAATGGGATTATCTTCTGGCCTCATTGGACTCGGAGATGCCCTCCGCGACGACACTTTGGGGTCGCCCGCTTCCGGAGCGGAGGAGTCCGGAGGAGGCGTTTCGCTCTCCATCATCTCTGGAAGAAGATCCCCCGAAGACGAGCTCATTTGAGAGGGGCTAAGGCCCGAACTACAAAGATATATGCGGTGGTTATTTTCTCAGAAGAAAAAGATGGCATACCTGTACTATTAAAGTATTTCGGGTCACTTACGACTTGCTGGAGAATTGATCCCCCCGCGGACTTTGTGCGGCAAAAGCACCCCCAAGGTAGGACCCTCTATGGGAGACTTCTTCTCCCGTTTGGAAGCTTCGGCTTCCGAATCCCCGGGCGCAGTCCTTTTCCTCCTCCGGTCATCTTCCTTCATGGAGACGCTCGCTCCCTCGGTTAGAATGGGTAGCGTTGGGGGCCGTTTCCGCCCGTATTATCCTCCCTAGTATCTTCCTTCAAGGGCTCCGGGCAAGGTGTGACCTGGAGCATCTTTTCCAATACCGGATTGTCCAAACCCTCAGGGAGGGGGCCGAACACCGAATCAACTTCGCCTTTGTTAGCCAGTCCTGGTCAAAAAGCAAACTCTCAGAAATAACTTCGTAACAAATGAGAGATAGTATGTTTGGCCGGAAGATTCCTTACCTGTTCGGCGGCGCGGTTACTTCTCAGGCCCACGTCCTCGGTAATTTCCGGACACTCTACCTGAGGTCCGAAGAATGACTTGTACATCTCCTCGTGTGTCAGGCCGAGGAAATTTTGAATGACACGCGGTCCCTCGGGATTGAACTCCCACAAGCGAAGGGGTCGGCGTTTGCAAGGCTGGACTTGACGAACCAACATAACTTGTATTACCGCAACCAAACTAAAATCTCCATTGAAGAGATCTCGAATGTGGCTTTGCGGTATAGGCACGTCCTTGGCTGGACCCCAGCTCAGACCTCTGCTGATCCATGACATCAGCTGTGGTGGAGGGCCCGAGCGGAAAACAGGGGCGGCCGCCCACTTGGCACTTCTAGGAGCCGTGATGTAGAACCACTCATGTTGCCACAATTCAGACACCTCTGGAATGGAACCTTTGGGCCATGGAGCTCCCGTCATCTTGCGTATTGAGGCACCTGCACACGCTGCATGTTGCCCCTCGATCATCTTCGGCTTTACTTCAAAGGTCTTGAGCCACAGGCCAAAGTGAGGGGTAACCCGGAGGAAGGCCTCACACATGACAATAAATGTCGTGATATGAAGAAAGGAGTTCGGAGCTAGATCATGGAAATCTATCCCGTAATAAAACATCAAACCCCTGACGAAAGGATCCAGAGCAAGGCCTAGACCTCAGAGGAAGTGGGAGACGAACACGACATTCTCGTTGGGTTCGGGGGAGGGGACGGCGATGCAAAACCTCGGCGGTCAGATATCTGGCCTCCCTCAACATTTTGATGTCTTCTTCCATGACGGAGGAAGGCACCCATCGGCCTTGAAGGCTAGATCCGGACATGATTAAAGGTTCGGAGCACCTGACCTGAACTTTGGGTGTTTGAGCTTGAGGTGAGGGAAGGATTCGATTGAGCACGAGAGGGAAAAGAGTAAAAGCCTTGTCCCTTTATAAAGAGGGTGAATATCAAGCGTCCTCTCCGTGGCCGTTTGGACTTGCCTATAGTCTAGGAGTCCTAGAAGCGGTTGGGTTACCCACGCCCGTATTGATGAGAATCCCGGAATAAGGGGACACGATCTCTGCTTTAACAAGACGTACCAAGGAAACCGCCTCGCATGACACACTGAGGTGGGACAATAAAACGATTCGAATAAAGGCTTGGCCGTGGTGCAATGTCACACTACGGAATACGTCAACAGATTAGATTTGTGTAAATATGATTCTCTCTATGGCAATATGTGGAAACTTATTTTGCAGAGCCGGACACTATCTTTGTGTTCAAAATCTTCTATGAAGTTCTTGGAGGAGGAACCCACCTTGCAATGCCAAAGACAATCTGCGCACCGGACTCGTCGTCATTGAAGCCTGGTTCAGGGGCTACTGAGGGAGTCCTGGATTAGGGGGTGTCTGGATGGCCGGACTATACCTTCAGCCGGACTCCTGGACTATGAAGATACAAGATTGAAGACTTCGTCCCGTGTCTGGAAGGGACTTTCCTTGGCGTCGAAGGCAAGCTTGGCGATACGGATATGTAGATCTCCTACCATTGTAACCGACTTTGTGTAACCCTAACCCTCTCCGGTGTCTATATAAACCGAAGGGTTTTAGTCCATAGGACAACATACAGGACAACAATCATACCATAGGCTAGCTTCTAGGGTTTAGCCTCTCCGATCTCGTGGTAGATCACCTCTTGTACTACCCATATCATCAATATTAATCAAGCAGGACGTAGGGTTTTACCTCCATCAAGAGGGCCCGAACCTGGGTAAAACTTTGTGTGCCTTGCCTCCTGTTACCATCCGGCCTAGACGCACAGTTCGGGACCCCCTACCCGAGATCCGCCGGTTTTGACACCGACACCCCCCTTCTAGACACCTCTTCTCGATCCTACAACGCGGCGTCACCGAGCCCCACCCTCCCTGCCCCTGAAGCCCCCGCCCCATCGCCCCAGACCACCCTGCCCCGCCCTCCTCCTCCACCGCCGCTCGATCGCCACCGCCGCCCTGCCCCCCTCCTCCATCGCCGCCCATCGCCACAGCTTCCCTCTCTCTGGTGAGCTCCACTGCTGCCCTCTCTCCTTTTTTCTTCTTTTTTTTCTATTTTTTAGATTTAATTTAGTTTAGGCTTAGTTTAGTTTAATTTTAGTTAGGTTGATGGCAAAAACAATAATGCCATGTTACTCATCTTTCGATTTTAACGTGCAGTTGTTTCGTCGCTGTGAGGGTCTGGTGTTTGACGAGCTCTACCCCTGCGTTCGTGGGTGAGCACAAATTACATCTCCTCCTCCTCCCTTAATTATTTGCTTTGTTCTGGCCTTCGTGTCGATGACACTAGCTAGGTAACTACAGTCGCGTAACCAGTATGTGCCTCCATCCGAAAGGGTTGCATCGATAAGTATGCATTCAGTTGCATATTTATCACCGTAACTCATTCGAATTGTCCAGTGATTTCCACAGACAGCCTGAGTATGTGTAGATTGAGTACGTTCTCCATGCTCTACCCCATTCCAAGACAAAATTTCGTTAGCCCCCCTGTTGTTCTTCGGATGCACATTCTCTCGGCTTTTTGCCCAGATGTGTATCAGGAGAACAGCGGGGAGGTGCTGAGGGAGTCCTGGATTAAGGTTTCCCTTCCAGGTTTCTTTTCCACAGGCCCCTCACGACGGCCTGATCATCGATCCTTTTGAAGGATAAACATACCAAGGAGGCAAGCAGCATAGATGTGTGGCAGGATATCTAGATGATCATCTTGACGATCACTTTGCCTGTTTTCAGGACCCGCACACCACTTCCACTTGGTCTCGGCATGTTAAATAGGCCTGTCGCTTATCACATTATTTGCATAAATACGCTTTGACGTATCAATCAGATTATAATGGAAACACTTTGTGGCCCAATATATGTGGCACTGGCTTACTCCTTCATTATATTTCACTATTTTTCTCGATTGCACCCGTACACTTGGTACGATTTAACTCGTCAGGGGCTCCATTGCACTCCATATGTTTGCAACAAGTCCGAACACTTTTTACAGTATAATTCGGAGCCCCGAATATAGCATTATATGCATCGGCTCCGAATCATGTCTTTGGTCAATAGTTGGGTTGCCCAGCTCCTGTGCTTGCTACCTTACGTTCCGTCTTATCGGCTAGGGTAGTAAAGGGAGAACTACTGCGATTGTGTTTCTGGTTTATCCGGATAAACACCTCACTAGAGAAAGCCGAAAACTGACTGTCATGATGCAGCGAGAGCTGGTCAGCTATTCGGTGGCTAAACATAAATCTCTTGCGATTGTTTCCGCATCAAGCGACGGATCGGCCTCCAGCCGATCAGGTGTCTACAGCGTCCTAGACCGGATAAACAAATACTAACTAGGGGTTGGGCCTACACACCTATGGTCAAACTCCTATAGCTAAGTGAGGGTGATAAAGCCACATAGTCCGATTGCCTGGTTCGCTGCACTAAACACCTCCTTCAAGGACCAAACTCTTGGGTCAAGTGTGTTTAGGTTCCAACCCGAACACCCCCGTACTACCTACGTGGGGGCTGAAGCCGACGACTAGCCAACTCTCAGATTTAATAAAACGGCCGCACATGAGGAAATATTTTCAAAAAAAACAATATATTACATATAGGCTTTGTTCCATAATACAGGGCCGGATAACACAAATACATACATTCAAAGATAATATGCTTCGCACACTGGCCCTCTACAATGCGGGATTCTTCCAGGACATCATCAAAATTCCGCTCGGGCGTGCGGTGCTCTTTGCACAGGCGGTCCCTCAGTCGCAAGCTTGACGGTGTCCATCTTCGCCCACTATACCTTGACACCAGCGAAGGCCATCCGCGCACCTTCAATGCAGACCGACCGCTTTATGGCGTCAAGCCGAGGGCAGGCATCGACCAGCCGCTTCACGAGCCTGAAGTGGCTGATGGGTATGGCTTCAGCAGGCCATAGATGGATTATCAAATCCTTCATGACCAATCCAGCCACCTTATGCAGTTCGGTCAGCTGTTTCAGCTAATCGCTAAGGGGCACCGGATGCTCTGGCGCAAGGTATTGCGACCAGAATAGCTTCTCCGTTGAGCTCCCCTCTTCGGCTTGGAAGAACTCTGCAGCATCAGCAACACTGTGAGGCAGATCCGCAAACGCTCCTGGAGAACTCCAAATCCGGGTCAGTAAGAGGTACCTTTTCTTCACAAATTTGCATTGCATAATAAAGGCCTTACCCGCCACAATCTACTTGGCCTCCTGGATTTCCCGGAGGGCGCCCTGGGCTTCAACCCGGGCCTCTTGTGCGCATTGGCGGGCCTTAGCAAGTTTGGACTCTTGGTCCACAATCTTGCGCTCCAAGGACTCACATTTATTTATAGCGTCCTTGAGCTCCTGCTGAACCTCCCCGACCCTTGACTCGTGTTTTTTGTGGGCGGCTTGTTCCTTCTCCGCTTTCTTCTGAGCCTCGGCCAGCGAATTCTTGAGGGACTCCACCTCAGCCGCAGCTCCTATGAGACATCATAATAACATAATCAACACAAACAATTCATATCATTTTAGATCTGAATAGGCCACTGCATACCATGCTTGTCCTCTAGTTGGTTTTTGACACGGCCGAGCTCTTCATAGGCCTGCTCTAGACTCTGTTTCAGTTTGGAGACTTCGGTAGAATGGGAAGTCGCAGCCAGCATCGACGCCTGCTTATTCACATAGACATATATGATTAGTCTCCTGAGAAAATTATTTGATCCTCAGTCCGGCCTTTCTTTTCGAACACCGGACAGAGTCTGAGGGGCTACTATCTGTACTACGACATTCTTTTTGCATAATTACGTCACATACCTCAAAGCCTGTTAGAAGGCTGACGCAGGCTTTGGTCAGTCTGCTCTTAGTAGACTGAACCCTCTCAACCACCGTACCCATCAGGATACGGTGTTCTTCTACAATGGAAGCACCTTGAAGCGCTTCCAGTAGAGTATCCGGTGCCTCTGGATGGACAGAGGTCACCAGCGGAATAGGTGCACCTCCTTCTATCGAAGGAGGCTGCTTACCTGACTCCGGAGCCATATGGGCCTCCAGAATAGTATTCGGCTGGGGCAGAATTGGGTATGGCCCCCATCGCCAGTGTCCAGGGGTGTCTTCCCCCCCCCATGTGTCCAGCAGCCGAGGTATCACCCTCTGGCACCACCTTGATGGCCTCCTGTACCTCTCCCTGGCCTGGGAGGGTCCTTCGGGACAACACTTCAGTGTCGTCCGTAGTCTTGGGGGAGGAGGCCGGCGGAGGCGACCCGTTATCCATCACCTTTGGATCCAGCGAATTCCTCGAAGATGAGGATCGCTGGAGGTGGACGATAGCCGGACTGCAGCGCATGATTCAACATGTTAAATCCACGAAGTAAAGGAGCTAGATATATATATGTGTGTAAGTGCCTTTGAGTACTTACGATCCGGCTAGGGGCTTCTCCCTTGGACGCCACTCAGGGCTGCTATCGATGTCCGATTCGGAATTGTCCGCAAGGGAGACCCTCCCTTTCTTGGATGCCTATGCCTCTGCCTCCAGATCTGTGGAGGCCGCCCTTTTCTTCCTCCCCCCCATCGGGGTGAGAATTGCTTTCCTCCTCCTCCTCGTCATTCTCGGCGGGGGAGGAGTTGGTTTCCGTGTCTTCGGATGTTGCGTCCAAAGTGCCTTTACGGCGGAGGCCGCTTCTTGTCTCCTGGCCCTTATTATTGGCCTTCTTCTCCGGCGCCTTGTTAGGGGCGTCGGAACCAGCATCTTCGTCAGAAGTGGGATAGCTGGGTTTTCAGGCAGCGGAGCCGGACACTGGATCCGCCCCACCCTATTTATCTAGCCCTGAAAATACAAATGGAGAAGCTTAGACATCTTCCTTGAATGCACAAGAAGAGATACACCTTGAAGTATTAAAAACTTGTCGGACTGGCTGGATGAGTCAGGTTGTATCCGCGGTCCTAGGTCGTCTTCGGCCACGACTGATTGGCCTTGAAAAGCACCTTCCAGATACCTTCATGTGTGGAGCCGAAGAACTGCTGCAAGGTCTGGTGCTTGGCCGGATTGAACTCCCATAAATGGCAGTTCCGGCTTTGGCAAGGAAGGATCCGACAAAAAAGCATCACCTGGATCACATTGACGAGCTTGATGTTCTTGTCCACCATGCTCTTGATGCGCGTCTACAGCGCTGACACCTCGTCTGACGACGCCCGGTCAAGGCCCTTGTTCAGCCAGGAGGTAAGCCGCATTGGGGGCCCGGACTTGAATTCGGGAGCCGCGGCCCAGGTGGCATCGCGGGGCTCTGTGACATAGAACCACTGCTGCTGCCACCCTTTGACGGTCTTGTAACATCCCAAATTTTCAATTTGAAATGTTATACATACACTAGTAGAAAACAGGGCTTTGGTCCAGGCCGGGTCAGCCCATTAGTCCCGGTTCAGTCCAGAACCGGGACCAATGTGGGCACTGGTCCCGGTTCGTGAGCCCAGGGGGCCGGCCGGGCCACGTGGGCCATTGGTCACGGTTCATCTGGACCTTTTGGTCCCGGTTGGTGGGATGAACCGGGACCAACGGGCTGAGCTCCTGGCCCACCACCATTGGTCCCGGTTGGTGGCTTGAACCGGGACCAAAGGCTCCCCTTTAGTCCCGGCTCATGTCACCAACCGGGACCAATGAGGTGCCTATATATACCCCTCGCTTGCGAGCAGAGCACCCCAGTGCTCTGTTTTTCTCTGGCCGAGGGGGAGAGGGCTTGGTGGTGCTCTAGCTCACCTCCTATTCACACAAGGTGTTCGATGGAATGCCCGAGCCACACTACTTAAGCTTTCTCCTCTCCAAGCTCGACCTCCAAGCTCCATTTTCCATAATATTTGTCTAGGTTTAGCGGTCCATCACGCCCCGTCCCCGTCTTCACCGCCGTCGATCACCCGCGCCGAGCTCATCGCCGGCACCACCGTGGTGAGCCTCTTGTTCTTATCTTCTTTCTGAAAGGAAAAATATGCTTACTTGTATGATCGCATAGATACTTGTATTATTTTCTTACTTTTATTATTGCATCTTATATAGTGCGATGGTTTTGGTATCCGCCCCCGTCGGCCCTCGTCCTGTCTATGATTCGGATGTGGTATATATATTATCTTTATAACTATTGGTTCATTTATTGTTTATGAAAATTATGCCGACCAACGTGACATAGATTTTATTTATGTAGGATGTATGTGAATCGGAAATGCCAACCGACCCTATTGTCGAGAGGTTAAATTTAGTTGAAGAAGAAAACAATTTGTTGAAGGAAAAAAATAAAAAAAATTGAGGAGAAGATGATATTGGAGTTGCATGTTGCGGATGTCGTCGATGATCACAAGATCAAGATGGATGCAATGCGCTTGAAGATTATAAAGATTAGAAAATATGCCATTCATACCGAGGCTTGGTATCATTATGCCGTTGGATCAATTGTTACCTTGGTTGCGATTATGATCGCATTTGTTTTCGCATTGAAATGTTTTACATAGTTTCAATGTATGGTTTAATTAATTAGATGCTCTAGAGAGCTACATGTTGTTAGATGAGAACTATGTATGCACTTTGGTTTTAATGTGATGAGGAACTTCTATTAATTTGGACACTTAATTATATATAATGCACGCAGATGAACCAGCAATGGATGTACGATGACAGACACACCCGGGAGTACATTAAGGGCGTGCATGAGTTTCTCGATGCGGCCGAGGCAAACAAGCAGAATGGTTTTATGTGTTGTCCATGCACTGAATGTGGGAACACGAGGTCTTACTCTAACCAGAAAATCCTTCACTCCCACCTGCTTTACAAGGGTTTCATGCCACACTATAATGTTTGGACGAGGCACGGAGAAATAGGGGTTATGATGGAAGACGGCGAAGAAGAAGAGTACGATGACAACTATGTGCCCCATGAATACGGTGATGCTGCAACGGGGGGAGCTGGTGAAGATCAAGAGGAACCAGACGATGTGCCCAATGATGCTGCAACGGGTGAAGCTGCTGAAGATCAAGAGGAACCAGACAATGTGCCCGATGATGATGATCTCCGCCGGGTCATTGTCGATGCAAGGATGCAATGTGAAAGTCAAAAGGAGAAGCTGAAGTTCGATCGCATGTTAGAGGATCACAAAAAAGGGTTATACCCCAATTGCGAAGATGGCAACACAAAGCTCGGTACCGTACTGGAATTGCTGCAGTGGAAGGCAGAGAATGCTGTGGCTAACAAAGGATTTGAGAAGCTACTGAAAATATTGAAGAAGAAGCTTCCAAAGGATAACGAATTGCCCGACAGTACATACGCAGCAAAGAAGGTCGTATGCCCTCTAGGATTGAAGGTGGAGAAGATACATGCATGCCCTAATGACTGCATCCTCTACCGCGGTGCATACAAGGATCTGAACGCATGCCCGGTATGCGGTGCATTGCGGTATAAGATCAGATGAGATGACACTGGTGATGTTGACGGCGAGCCACCCAGGAAGAGGGTTTCTGCGAAGGTGATGTGGTATGCTCCTATAATACCACGGTTGAAACGTCTGTTTAGAAACGAAGAGCATGCCAAGTTGATGCGATGGCACAGTGAGAACTGAAAGAAAGATGGGAAGTTGAGAGCACCTGCTAACGGGTCCCAGTGGAGAAAAATCGAGAGAAAGTACTGGGATGAGTTTGCAAAGGACCCAAGGAATGTATGGTTTGCTTTAAGCGCGGATGGCATTAATCCTTTCGGGGAGCAGAGCAGCAATCCCAGCACCTGGCCCGTGACTCTATGTATGTATAACCTTCCTCCTTGGATGTGCATGAAGCGGAAGTTCATTATGATGCCAGTTCTCATCCAAGGCCCTAAGCAACCCGGCAATGAAATTGATGTGTACCTAAGGCCATTAGTTGAAGAACTTTTACAGCTGTGGAATGGAAATGGTGTATGTACGTGGGATGAGCATAGACAGGAGGAATTTAACCTTAAGGCATTGCTGTTCGTGACCATCAACAATTGGCCCGCTCTCAGTAACCTTTCAGGATAGACAAACAAAGGATACCACGCATGCACGCACTGCTTAGATGACACTGAAAGTATATACCTGGACAAATGCAGGAAGAATGTGTACCTGGGCCATCGTCGATTTCTTCCGACCAACCATCAATGTCGAAAGAAAGGCAAGCATTTCAAAGGCGAGGCAGATCACCGGAAGAAGCCCGCCATGCGCACCGGTGATCACGTGCTTGCTATGGTCAATGATTTACACTACGTAATCTTTGGAAAGGGTCCCGGTGGACTAGCTGTTCCGAATGACGCTGAGGGACACACACCCATGTGGAAGAAGAAATCTATATTTTGGGACCTACCCTGCTGGAAAGACCTAGAGGTCCGCTCCTCAATCGACGTGATGCACGTGACGAAGAACCTTTGCGTGAACCTGCTAGGCTTCTTGGGCGTGTATGGGAAGACAAAAGATACACCTGAGGCACGGGAGGACCTGCAATGTTTGCACGAAAAAGACGGCATGCCTCCGAAGCAGTATAAAGGTCCTGCCAGCTACGTTCTTACAAAAGAAGAGAAAGAAATATTCTTTGAATGCCTGCTCAGTATGAAGGTCATGACTGGCTTCTCGTCGAATATAAAGAGAATAATAAATATGTCAGAGAAAAAGTTTCAGAACCTAAAGTCTCATGGCTGCCACGTGATTATGACGCAACTGCTTCCGGTTGCATTGAGGGGGCTTCTACCGGAAAACGTCCGATTAGCCATTGTGAAGCTATGTGCATTCCTCAATGCAATCTCTCAGAAGGTGATCGATCCAGAAATCGTACCAAGGCTAAGGAGTGATGTGGCACAATGTCTTGCCAGTTTCGAGCTGGTGTTCCCACCATCCTTCTTCAATATCATGACGCACGTCCTAGTTCATCTAGTCGACGAGATTGTCATCCCGGGGCCCGTATTTCTACACAATATGTTCCCCTTTGAGAAATTCATGGGAGTCCTAAAGAAATATGTCCGTAACCACGCTAGGCCAGAAGGAAGCATCTCCATGGGCCATCAAACAGAGGGTGTTATCGGGTTTTGTGTTGACTTCATTCCTGGCCTTAAGAAGATAGGTCTCCCTAAATCGCGGTATGAGGGGAGACTGACTGGAAAAGGCACTCTTGGAAGAGACTCAATAATATGCAGGGACGAATATTCTTGGTCTCAAGCAAACTACACAATTCTACAGAACTCTACCTTGGTGACCCCGAATGTCGATGAACACAAGAACAGTCTGCGCTCCAAACACCCGGAGCAGTGCGACGACTGGATTACATGTGAGCACATCAGGACTTTCAGCAGTTGGTTGGAAACACGTCTCAGAGGTGACAACACTGTTTGTGATGAGTTGTACTTGTTATCCAGGGGACCATCTTTGACTCTATTGACTTACAAAGGATACGAGATAAATGGGAATACATTTTACACGATTGCCCAAGATCAAAAGAGCACCAACCAAAACAGCGGTGTCCACTTTGATGCAGCAACCGAGAGCGGAAAGGACACATATTATGGTTACATAGTGGACATATGGGAACTTGACTATGGACCTGATCTTAAGGTCCCTTTTTTAAGTGCAAATGGGTCAATCTGTTAGGCGGCGGGGTACAGGTAGACCCACAGTATGGAATGACAACAGTGGATCTGAAAAATCTTGGGTACACTAACGAACCGTTCGTCCTAGCCAATGATGTGGCACAGGTTATCTATGTGAAGGACATGTCTACCAAACCGAGAAAAGGAAAAGATATGGAAGCGAATACATCATACGATGAGCCAAAGCACAACATAGTTCTTTCAGGAAAAAGGGACATCCTGGGAGTGGACGGCAAGACAGACATGTCTGAAGATTATGAAAAGTTTCATGAAATTCCTCCCTTCAATGTCAAGGTTGACCCAAGCATCCTGACTAACAATGAAGATTATCCATGGTTACGGCGCAATAAGCAAATGACACAAGCGAAGAAAAAGTGAAGACTTTCTCCTGCAACGATTATGATGATACCATGCCAACTTTGTAACACACGAACATGCTACCATTGTCCGTTTTGTACATGCACATGCTATGTGGGTGAAATTATGATACCATCCCAACTTTCAAATTTTTCAGAGTTCATTTGAAATGCTTTCATGTCTTATGGTTCGGCCCTCGTAATACCATGACCATTAGTCCCTGGCCCATGCCAACTTTCAACTTTCAACTTTCTAAAACTAATGGCACTAACAGAAAGTTTATAATTTTGCTCCTCGCCCCTGGCCCTTGACCATTAGTCCCGGTTTGTGCCACAAACCGGGACTAAAGGGTTGGTCCTCGTTGCGGGAAGAGTTTAGTCCCACCTCACCAACCGAAGGGGGCTCACACTGGTTTATAAGCCATTCACTCTCTGCCTTGTTGAGCTCCTCTCAAAGTGAAAATAGATGCCCTAATAGAGAAAAGTTTAACCTAAATTCATAGTGAATTTCTCTGAAATTCATAGAAATTTACTAGGAATTTAGGTTGAATTTTCTCTATAAGCGCATCTATTCTCATTTTTTAGTAAGTTAATCACAAACTTGTGATTCAAACAATTTTCAAAGAATTCAAATTAAAAGCAAAAAGTTTATAATGGCACTAACAGAAAGTTTATAATTTTTCTAAAACTAAAAGCAAAAAGAATAAAAAAATAAAGAAAAAACAAAAGAAAATAAATAATGCAGAAAACAAAACAAAAAAACTAGAAAAAATAGCAACAATAAGTATTTTGTTGTAAGTAGAAACAAAATAAAATAAATAAAGCAACAGAAAGTTTATAATTTTGCTGACCTAAAAGCAAAAAGAATTAAAAAATAAAGCAAAAAACAAAAGAAAATAAATAATACAGAAAACAAAACAAAAAAACTGAAAAAAAATAAAAATAGCAACAATAAGTATTTTGTTGTAAATAGAAACAAAATAAAATAAATAAAGCAACAAAGAAAACAAAAAAAGTGTTTTCAAATTTGAAAACTAATGGCACTAACAGAACGTTTATAATTTTTCTAAAACTAAAAGCAAAAAGAATTAAAAAAATAAAGCAAAAAACAAAAGAAAATAAATAATGCAGAAAACAAAACAAAAAACTGGAAAAAATTAAATATAGCAACAATAAGTATTTTGTTGTAAGTAGAAACAAAAAAAACAAAAAAACAAAAAAGTGCCACCTACTGGGCACCCACGGCCTGAATACGACTAGAAACCTACCATGGGCCAGGATTCAGGCCTGCGGGAGGCCCAGTAGGCCCACAGGCACAGATTGCACGGTTAGGCCCGAAAGCCTGCTTTAGAGAGGAGCTCGAGAGGGCAGGCGCACCGCACCTTATAAACAGGTGCGGCTCCCTCTCAACTAGCGAGGTGGGACTAAACATTTGGGCGCGGGGCAACACAAGGCCTTTGGTCCCGGTTGGTGGCACCAACCGGGACTAAAGAGGGGCATTGGTCACTGTTCGTGGCACCAACTATGACCAATGCCCCTCTTTAGTCCCGGTTGGTGCCACCAACCGGGACCAAAGGCCGCCGCTTCCCGCCCTTTGGGCCGCTGAAAATTGGCCTTTGGTCACAGTTGGTGGCACCAACCGGGACTAAAGAGGGGCACTTCGCAGTTTTCGACCAAATCACCCACTTCTCCCCCAACGCCCCCTGCTCCTCCTTGTCGCCGTCGCCGCCTGACGCCCCTGATCCTCCTCGTCGCCATCGCCACTGACGCCGTCAGGCTGCTCGCTTTCGCCGTCGCTGCCGCCACCGACGCCGTCTGGCTGATCGCCATCGCCGCCGCCCCCTGTGAGCACAACCCCTCCCGTCCCGCGCCCCCTGCGCCCCTGTCCTGCGCGGCCGCCGTGCCGCCGCCCCTGCCCTGCGCGGCTGCCGTGCGCCGCCCCTGCCCTGCGCTGGCGCCGCGCGCCGCCCAGCCGCCACTGCCCTGTGAGGCCGGCGCCGCCCCCCGCGCCCCTGCCCTGCCCTGCCCCGCCGGCGCCACCGCTGCCGCCATGCCCCTCTGCCCCGCCGGCGCCACCACTCCCGCGCCCTTGCCTTTATTAGTCTAATTTTTTTCATATATATATAATGTATGTGTATGTATGTGGCTATATGTTTTTGTTCATATGTTGCAATATATTTTTTTATTTTTATTAGTTTATTTTTTTGTTCATATGTGATGTATATGTGTATGTGGCTATAATGTATATGTGTATGTGATGTATGTGGCTAGAATTTGCTAAATATATATGTTAAAAATGTTTTTTTGTTCATAGAAAGTTTTTTTTTTCATATATAGAAAGTTACAATTTTAGAAAAGTTTTATATATGTAAAAGTTACAATTTTAGAAAAAGAAGGATAGGAAAGAAGAAAATAAGAAGAGGAAAGAAAGAAGAAGAGGAGAGGAAAAGAAGAGGAGAAATAAATAAGAAGAAGAAAAAAGAAGGAAAAGAACAGGAGAAGAAGAAAGGAATAGTGGAGAAGAAGAGAAAATAGAATATTCTATTTTCTCTTCTTCTCCACTATTCCTTTCTTCTTCTCCTCTTTTTTTCTTCTTTTTTTTCTTCGATCTTCTCCTCTAGCTATTCCTTTCTTCGAGGGTTCTATAGGGTCGAGGGATCGAGGGTCGAGGGTTCCAGGGTTGTCTAGGGGTCGAGGGTTCCAGGGTCGTCGAGGGTTCGAGGGGTCGAGGATCGCCGAGGGGTCGAGAGAGGTTTCCTAGTGTCAAAGTATTGAATAAATCCATGGCTTCATCATTAGCCGGAAGTAACCAGGGCATGACGAAGTCCTCCAAAGTTATTTTGGAATGGTGTCCCGGATAGGATAATTTGCCTTTTTGTATGAATTTCAGCAAAGGCCTTCCAAATAACGATATTTGGAAGGCTCTTGCTGAACTTTGTACCAAAAAGCGAATTATCTTATCTGGAACTCCGTTCCAAAATAACTTTGGAGAGCTTCGTACCATCATGCACCTGTTACTTTCGCCTAATGATGAAGACATGGTTTTGTTGAATCCTTTGACAGTAGGCAACCTCCCGACCCCTCGGCGATCCTCTCGAACATGAGAGGAAGAAGAGGATAAAAAAAGAAGAGGAAGAAGAAAAAAAAGAGGAGAAGAAAGAATAGAGGAGTTCTTCTCCTCTTTTTTTTCTTCTTCTTCCTCTTTTTTTATCGGGAACAAGGGTCGTCGAGGGTCGCCGAACGGTAGAGGAAACCCTAAATAGAAAGTATCGTCGGTGTGAGATACATGTGGCCGTCGGTGTCGGACACTAGATCCACGTCCCACAAGTGGCGCGGGCTTCGACGCCCACGTCACTTGTGGGACGTGGATGTAGTGTCCGACACTGACGGCCACATGTATCTCACACCCACGGTACTTGCAATTTAGGGTTTCCTCTATCGCTCGGTGACCCTCGACGACCCTCGTTCCCGATAAAAAAAAGAGGAAGAAGAAGAAAAAAAGAGGAGAAGAAAGAATAGAGGAGTTCTTACTCGTCTATTCTTTCTTCTCCTCTTTTTTTTTCTTCCTCTTCTTTTTTTATCCTTGAAGCGTTGTCGAGGCCACCCCAAACCCTAGAGAAGCAGCGTCGAGGCCACTAATTAATATATATGATTCCTTACTATGATTAGGTAGCTAGTTCTATGTTTGCCACTAATATATCCATCTGTCATGTTTGAATAATAATTGCCATGTTTTAAATATTTGTAGAAACTATGGACACCACCCGAGATGAAGCAAAAGAAGCATTGTTGAGGGACATAATCGCAGAAGGAAGTGATGCCGTCTCGTTGTTTCTCAACGACACCGATGGTCTGGAAGGAGAGGGTGAAGAAGCTGGCTACGGTGACCTAATGCTGGTGCAAGAAGAAGAACATGAGGACGGCTCCGGTGACCCAATGCAGGTGCAAGAAGGAGACCGTGATGACGGCTCCGGTGACCGAACCAAGTCCGGCCAGGTATATATATTAGTTAAGCCTGTGCTGACTAGCTAATTGATGCATTCATTGTTTTGGTATGTACACACATTAATTATGTCTTTGTTCTTTTTTCTAGCCCTCTGGATCGAGCACAACTTCGGTAAAGAGACGAGGCCCGAAGAAAAAGTTGAGCTCGGATGAAAGGTTTGAGATCATAGCAATCGCGCCCGACGGCCAACCGATTGAACCCATCCGAACAAAGAACACATTTGTTGCTCAGTGCGGGGTTCTGGTTAGGGACAAGATCCCGATCAGCATCCAGCAATGGTTTAAGCCGGCTACAGAAGACCCTGAGGTGTCTTATGTCAATGATATGCAGAAAAATGATCTTTGGACTGAGCTGAAGTCAAATTTCACCCTACTGCCAGAGGATAATCCAGAGAACCCAGTTAAAGAGCAATTAATCAAGTCTTTTGCTCTTAAGAGGATGGCAGAACTATTCAGGAGGTGGAAGAAAGAGCTGAATAAGTTTGTTAAAAATAATGAGACACCAGAATTCAAGGGCAGATATGAGAAGATCAGAGATCACTGGCCCGCATTTGTGGCCCACAAGACGTCGGAAAAGAGTAAGAAGATGTCGGCGACAAACAAGCAAAATGCTGTGAAGAAGAAGCATCACCATCGCACGGGGTCAGGTGGCTACCTCGTAGCCCGGCCTAAGTGGGCCAAGACTGAGAATGATCTGATTGATAAAGGGATCGAACTAGAGACAATTAACTGGCCAGACCGTTGCCGGACTTGGTTCTTCGGGGCTGGCGGAACCTTGGACCCTGTAACAGGGAAGTGCATTTGGATGAACGATCAACTGGACATACCAGTCAGGAAGCTTCAGCAGTATATCGAAGCAGCACAGCCAGGGACGTTCTTTCCAGACAGAGAGAACGACGAGCTCACAATGGCCCTCGGGAATCCTGAGCACCCTGGACGGACACGAGGCACGCCAGGCTCCATTCCGTGGAAGGTTGGGTTTCCGGACGCTGGCGGTTACAAATCCCATGAGAGGAGGAAAAAAGTGCAGTAGACCCAAATGCAGGCGCTGCAAGCAAGGGTACATGCGATAGAGGAACGAGAAGCAAATCGCAGCAAACGTACTGCCGAAGCTTCCCCCGAAGCTACCCCGCCATCTCAGCGAAGAAGCAGCGTGGCTTCCACCGAGCTGCTTCAGCCGGAGCATGCCTTGACGGCTCCTGCCAGCTATCCCGTGGATGCTATCACGGAGTCTCAAAATTGCCACCTTATGACGCAATGGATGAATTTGAAGGTCAAGGCGGCTGTTGGCTCTGTTTATCCTACTGAACCCGGCGCAACTTTTCACTGCCGGCCGATTCCAGAAGGATATGCTAGGGTGATGGTGGATGAAATAACGGAGGGATTTGAGGACCTCCAGCTTGACCACCCTACCGGTGAAGGGGAGACTAGACTGGGGTCTGCTCTGAAGACTCCATGCCTATGGCGGAAGGAGCTCATCAACCTTCCAAACTGGACGCCTCCGCCTCCTCCTCCTCCTCTGGCAAGTCAGGGCACTCCGCCTCCTCCACCGCCTCCTCCTCCGGCGAGTCAGGGCACTCCGCCTCCTCCACCGCCTCCTCCTACGGCGAGTGACGATCAGGGCACTCGACCGGCTCCTTCTCCAGCACGTGGCGGCACTACGCCTCCTTCTCCACCTGCGCCGACGCGCCCGAGCAGCCAGCTCGTCAGCAAGGGCGGAAGAGACTTGCCACCGGCTCCGGCTGCTCCAGCGCGTCGTAGTCCTTCTCCTCCGCCTCGTAAGCAAGTAAAGAAGACAACCGCTCCGTCTGCTCGGCCGGCGTCTAGCAGTACAGCCAGAGGCGGGAGGACATACAGATTCGGTCCTTCTTTGAAGACTCCAGAGAAGTTACCATACGAGAGGACCCCAGAGGAGAACGCCGAGATCGCATGAACCGAAGTGGATGACTGGTTTCAAGGGTTGAAAGCAAAGAGAGATCCACTTCCGGAGGAGAAGGTAGATCCGGTGAAAGCGAAGCGCACTCTGGCTGCCCTGACAAAACCACCCAAGTCTCCACCGAAAGGAAACTATGAGCGCATTATTGGAAAGGAATTTGCCGAAGCGGAGCGGTCGGGAAGTACCGTCAGTGATCAAAGGCTGAAAGAACAAAGAGCTGGGAAACAAATTGCCCAACTCGGCGAACAAGCGAAGCAATCGTGCCCCCCGCTCAAGGTGCCTAGCCACAACGTCGCTAATGATCCGAGGATGGTGCCCGATTATAGCAATCTTGCAGATTACCTGCCCGATGATGTACATTATGAACCCATGGAGGTGCAGATACAAAGATACGAGTACGGGAAGCCTCTCGTCAAAGATGAAAGATCTCTATCAATGATGATGCGAAGATTGCATGATTGGTACTTGAAAATCTGCAGAGACTCTGGGGGGAGGAGTACTTTGTATGTGAAAGTTAAAAAGGAGCATGACCTCGTTGGAATTGAACTGTTGCCTGTTCCATTTGAGGAGTTCTATCAGTTTTTCAATCAATTGGCCCTCGATAAAACAACGGTCGCCTGCTACTCTCTGTAAGTAGTACTACTTCTGTCATTAAGTCTCTCTATATAGCTCAGCTCTTTCATTGCATGTATTTATAATCATCCTCACTATATTATGCAGATTGAAGATCGCCGAATTGAAGAAAAGACAAGTCGGTGATATTGGGTTCATTAACACATATCTCATAGATGCAACTCAGGTTAAATTTCATGCCGCAGCTACGGAGGCCAACTTGCTACGATCGTTTGTAATAAATGAAAACAAAGATATAATACTCTTTCCTTACAACTTCAAGTGAGTGTTACTGTCTTGTGCGTATTCGGTTTCCCTTATATATTAGTCAAGGTTATAGTAATGTAATTGATGAGTTATGCATGCGTGTGCAGTTTCCACTATATTCTCCTAGAGATTAAGCTTGAGCAGGGACTAGTAACCGTCTTAGACTCAAGACGAAAAGATCCCCAGGACTATGCAGACATGACTCAAATACTCGAGAAGTAAGTTAAATCGATCATTATCCACCATATCAGCAACTTTGTTCATTTCCTGATATATCAAGTAATTGTTTTCTTTGTCCGGCAGGGTTTGGAGAAAATTCACCAGAAAAGCTCCGGGACTGCCGAAGGAGCTGCAATTTAGACACCTGAAAGTAAGTACTATAGTAGCATGTTCCGCGCATCTACTAGTCATTCAAGCGCTAGTTTCATCAATACCATTTGGCATTCTTGCTTATCAGTTTGATTGACCTCTATTTCTTGTAATGTGGTTGTGGCAGGAACAAGGGAATGATTTCTGTGGATACTACGTTTGCGAGTCCATCCGCCACACGACCTGTGAGCGGGGCTACACTGACGAACAATATGAAGTACATAAATAACAACATTCACAATTTTATTTTATTACCATCATTTGTGTTGAGTTTTCATTCATTCATATATATATATATATATATGTATTGACCCCCTTCTTTAAATTAGATGTTTCGAAAGCGGGATGAACTCCTAGCACCAGCTCACATGCGAGAAATTCAAGAGGAATTGGCGGCATTCTTTCTTGACCACGTGATCCCTGAAGACGGAGAATACTATGTGGTCCCCGAGCCCGTATGATTATATTTTGTAAGAGATATTTATTGTATATATGTAGCAGGTAGTGTCGGATAGATATACGAGAACTTGTTGTTCGACCAATCTCTCGGAGAAGGAGAGGTGGTCGATATCACTTCTCTCTATATGCATATATGTTCATGACGATCTTCTGTTTCCTTCGTTTGCTTACTAGCTAGCTAGCGTGTCTACTCCTCTCTATATGTATGTATAGTGCGTAGCGTCGACCAAGCACGGACATAAGAGAGGACACTTCTCTCTATTAATTATAGCTACCTAACACAATATATGAAACACCTAAATCAACCCCCCAAAACCCCCAAACCCCCCTTTCAAAAAAAACAAAAACCCCAATCATAGAAATGCTGACGCGTGGATGCCTATTGGTCCCTGTTGGTGCCACCAAGCAGGACCGAAGGGTCTCCTGCCTGGGCTCCGTGCACAGGCCACGTGGAGGCCCATCTGTCCCGGTTCTGGATTGAACCGAGACTAAAGGGACAGGGCATTAGTACCGACCCTTTAGTCCCGGTTCCAGAACCGGGACAAAAGGCCCTTACAAACCGGGACAACAGACCCTTCTGTATGCATATAGGTCATCATATGCATATCATATTTTATTTGCATATCGTTTGCGACCCTAGAAATCGTAAGCAACTCAAGGACCCACTGAGAGAGTTGGGGATTTCACTATTTTCATATTTGAATTTTTCTCAAATTTTAAAAACAGGATCATTTTGGTTTTAATATTTTTCTCTTCGAAATATTTCCAATATCAAAATAAATGAGAGGAGATAAAACGACTTCTCCAAAATAAAATAAATATTGGAGGAAAAATGTTAAAATCAAATAAATATTTTATTTGGGATTTTATTGCTATTTTATTTGAATTAGAAAAATATACATTTTTTCAAAATTGCATTTTTAGGCCAGAGAAATGTTCACTATGTTCTAAATATTTTATTTAGACGGTGAAAATTGTTTTTGGCATTTTTAGAATTTTTTATATTTATTTAGTATTTTTCCTTTTCAGTGAAATTTATTTATTTTAAAAAAGGTTTTGGGCCGGCCCAAGCCGAGCCGGGCCGAAGCCCAGTCACCGCCGCCTTCCCGCCGCGTGACGCCGTGCCGTCGCCGGACTCCCGAAGGAGTCCGAGCTCGCCCCACCGCGCCACCCTACCCCTTCCCCAAGTCGGCCACCACCCCCTGACTTTCTATAAATACCGTCGCCCCGCCGCCCTTTTTTCCCCGTCCCGCACCACCGCCGCCGCCACCCGCGCCGCTCGCCGCCGCAGCCTGCCGCCCCGCGCGCCGCCGCCGCTCTGCCTCCCGCGCCGCGCCGCACCGCCTCCTCGCCTCTCCTCGCCGCCCCGCTGACCCCCGCCGCGCCGCCGCCGGATCCCGCGCCGCCTCGCCACTAGTTTTCACCCGAGGACCGGTAAAAACCCGCAAAGCCGCCGCCATTTTTTTTGTAAACCCTAGATCGGTTTTTTTTATTATTTTAGATCGGTTCAGTCCTCTCGGTTTTCTTCGGTTAGCTCTAATCTACGAATGTTTGTTCGTTATTTCATTTTAATAAATGGATTCGTATGTTAGTCTCTGTTAGAGGACGTTCGTCCGATAGATTTTTATTTTTATTTTTATTTTCAGCCAGGGACCTATCCGCGATAATTTTTATCGTAGATTAGCCCTTGATCTTCAAACTCCCGCAACTTTTTAACCGTTCGACCAAATCTAGTGAAACCAAGGCCAAAATCTTTGTCTCGAGCCCCTCGTCCTGGTTAATCAACTTGAACATGGTTTTGACAATTTAAAATTTGGTTTCAAGCAGATTTGAATTCGAAGTTCTTTTGGTCGTAGTTTCAGTTCCGTAGCTCCGATTCAATTGATTCTTTTTGCAAATCGAAGCTCTTCAGTTGAACTTTCAGATTGGATCTTCTTATTTGAGTTTTACCCTTGCAGCTATGCTTTAGTGCTTATGTATGCTATTGTTTTTTTGCGATAGAATTTCCGGAGTGCGAAGCGTGCTACTACGAGTCTCTAGGGTTTGTGGATCGTCAGCAAGGCAAGTAACACTTTGATCATACTTCTTTATTACCCAGTTTTTATGCATTAGCTGCAATCCTCAAACATTGCGTGAGTAGGATCTCTTAACATGTGGGTTTGGGAAGTAGATGATGAGGTAGAATCTATTGCCCTTTTATTATCAAACCCTTGGGAGTTACTTCCACGTTATGCTTAGGTTGCCATGCTATGCTCGTAGACGTGGTTTGGTTTAAGTGATCCATGACAGATGTGAGATTATTAATTAATGGTTAACTTAAGGTGGCTAATTAAATACACATCTGGGTGGATTGGTTGTGGGCACTTGGGGATATACTAGTGTTGTCCTTTGGTTCGCCACCCAGGCTCAAAGGGATCATAAGATTATTCATGCTAGAAACTTCCATGTGCAGCCACAAGCTATTATGGGCTCTAGCATAGTTGAGTATGTTGCATGACCTCTTTCAGTGGTAGGCTAGCAGATGTAGGGGAAAGTAGGTGTAACTGTCTACCAGAGTAAAGAGTTAATATTTCTGAAAGACTGTGTCTCGGTCATCCGTTTCTCAAACACCATGTAGTGCGAGAAATCCAACGGAGGAGATCGAGTCTTGTGGGGAAAAGTGCGCAAACCTCTGCAGAGTGTACAAACTAATCATGGTTAGCCGTGTCCCCGGTTATGGACATCTTGAGTATCTGGTTCTTGAATTATCATGTTGATCTCATCACTCTAAATTAATTTTTTGGGTTGTTAACTACTGTTTAATTGGGATTGAGATGGGGTCACCATTCTCAATGTTTATCATCTACCATGATAGTTAAACAAAATATATTCCTTTGTTGTAGGGAAAAATTGGCTTTTCGCAAAAACATTTTAACCATAGAGCCTCCACCAGCCATATATGCATGTAGTGATAGCATTTACTTGTTCATTGCTCTATTGTGTTATCTTGCCAGCATATTCCATGTGCTGACCCATTTCAGGCTGCAACATATCACATTGCAGATTTTTCAGATGAAGAGTAAGGTGCGCTAGGTCGTTTGTCGTGCACTCAGCTATGCCGTTGGAGTTGATGGACTCACTTTATCTTCCAAGCCTTCCGCCGTTATCATATTTAGATGCCTTAAGCCATATTATTGTATTAAGTTCTCTTGTGAGACATTCGATATAATAAGTGTGTGATTGCTACTTTGTTATAAATCCTTCGACTGTGTGTGTCAGCATTACCGAAACAGGGATGACACTTATGCGTAGAGATTTGACCATGTGAGGTTGGATCGCGACAAGATAGTATCAGAGCACATGTTGATTGTAGGACACGACCACTAAGATAAGTCATAGGTCACTCTTCTCTACTCATTTCCGAATCCTCTCCCTTTTTCCACTCTATAGGATGGCGGACCTAAGGAACAAGTTTGCACAACCGGATGAAGACACACCTTTTGGACGACACTTGAAGGAAGTCACTAGGTACCTGAACAGGGGAATACCAAGCTTCACCAGGACCTACACCGCCACTTTACCAGAAGAGGAGCGTTGGATGATTCGAGTTCAAGTTCCAGGAAGGATATTCACGCCAGTTACTCAGCCCATAGAGTTTTCCTTTGATGCACCAACCTGGAGTTTAGGAATGAGCATGGCAGCCCACATCGCCATGGGATGCATCGGCGAAGTCTATCAGAAGGATCTTAAGGAAACCATCTACCAGATATGTGGGCGCAGATATGAGTAATGGGAGATGATCAGCACCAGGAGGGACATGTCCATTGCAGCTTTCATCTAGGAGTTAAACCAGCACATTTGTCACCAGGAGAACCAAATGTGCACAAGCATGATAGACCTGAAGAAGTTGATGACTAGGAACATGGAGCTGGAAGAGGAACTGAAGTCTACACGCGGTGGATATATATGAGGAGGAAATCACAATACCAGTAGAAAATAATGATGACCTGACAAGGAAGCTAGGAGTATTCATGGGAGACCCCGCGCCAGGAGGAGATGACAACCATCCTAGGGACATTCGTTCTAAAGACTACATCATCATCGACGACACCGACTCCGACCCCGACAGTAGTGATGATGACTATGAAGACGAAGCTGGAGTGGATATCATGGGGTCTTCCATCGATCAAAATTTCTAGATGACCACCATATTATCAGTAGTATTCCCCCATGTATATAGTAGTAGTCCAAGCACTTTTGTAACGGTAGTTAGATCGTCTGTATGCCCTTGTTTGAATTGAGTGGTGTGATATGAATGTGTTTGTCTCATGTGCATATTGGTAGTGCCTTCTCACTAGACCTCACTCTATTCTAATCTCTCCCCTCTAAACCCATCAGATGCCTCCGAGACGTGACCCCGGATTTGCCTTTCCACCAGAGCTCACTCAGTTGATCCAACAGCAGAATGACTTGATGCAGCTACTAGTCCAGAACCAAGGCAACAACAACAACAACCAACCGCCACCACCTCCAGTTGACAACTTTGCTCTTTTTTTGAGGTTGCAACCGTCGGTTTTTTCCAGTAGCACCGAGGCAATAGTTGCTGATGACTGGCTCCGTAGGATTGGAAGGGAGTTGACCACCGCAGGTTGCACGGATGCTGAGAAGGTTCGTTTTGCCGCACATCAATTGGATGGATCCGTAGCCTCATAGTTGGAGAATTACACAGCCACTTTCTCCATAGCCAATGTCACTTGGAAGCAGTTTTAGCAAGCATTCCACACTACACATATCTCAACTAGAGCTATGAGCATGAAGAAGCATGATTTTCGCCACTTACGCCAGGGAAACCATACTGTGGGGCAGTACGTGGATGAGTTCAGTAAGTTAGCCCGCTATGCCCCAGATGATGTGGCCACAGATGTCGCGAAGCAGGAGAAGTTTATGGAAGGGCTGAATGATGAGATGAGTATGCAATTAATGGTGGCAACATTTAACAACTACCAGGAGTTGGTAGACAAGGCTCTTATGATTGAAGGGAAGCAACAGTAGATTGAGAGCCGCAAAAGGAAGTATGGACAAGGGAAGTACAATTCAGGAGCTCAGCAGAAGCCTCGTTTTACCCCGAACTGGGGAGGATATACCCGTAACCATGGAGGCCACACACACAATGAAGGAAGTTCGCATAACCACAGTGGCCCCAAGAATGGAAATGGGAATGGAGCAAGCAGCAACCAGAACCGCTCTAACACAGCCACACCCGCTAAGAAGGACCAAAGTCACATTACTTGTTTCAAGTGCGGGAAGACTGGACACTATGCCAATGAGTGTTCTGAAGCAAAGAATGGAAATGGCAATGGAAGCTCTGGGAAGAAGCCCAACCCTTTCAACAGGGGACAAGTGAACCACGTGAACGTGGAGGAGGTTGAAGAGCAGCCAGATGCGGTTATAGGTAAGTTTTTGGTTAAGTCATTCACTGCAATCATTCTTTTTGATACTGGTGCATCACATTCATACATATCAAGGGGATTTGTGGATAAACATAAGTTGCCCACCAAAGTTCTTAGGACACCTATGTTAGTAAGCTCGCCGAGAGCGGAGTATATGGCAAGCCAAGGATGTTTTCAGGTGCCATTGAACATAGGTAGGCATGTTTTGCCCTCAGAATTAACAATTCTGGAGTCACAAGGATTGGATGTGATACTAGGAATGGATTGGCTATCGATCTATGGAGGAAACATCGACTGCGCCAGTAAGTCAATTCTGCTCACCACCCTGGAGGGAAAAAGGATTAAGTATATATCTAGGCACGCGCCTAGGAGGATCAAAGTAAATTCCCTCTTAGGAGTTGTTCAGGAGAAGTGCCTGTACTGAAGGATTACCCGGATGTATTTCTAGAGGAACTACCAGGAATAACGCCGGATCGAGACATTGAGTTTTCGATAGAGCTGTTGCCAGGCACCGGACCAATATCGAAGCGACCATACCGGATGCCCGCAAATGATCTGGAGGAGATTAAGAAACAGATTAAGGAGTTATTGGAGAAAGGATACATTCGAAGAAGTTCATCACCATGGGGAGCCCCAGTGCTCTTGGTTGAGAAGAAGGATGGATCTTTGATAATGGTTGTTGATTATCGTGCATTGAATGAAGTAATGATCAAGAACAAGTACCCACTGCCAATGATCAATGATTTGTTTGACCAACTACAAGGAGATAAAGTATTCTCCAAGATCGATCTGTGATCAGGATACCACCAGCTGAAGATCCAAAAATGGGATATACCTAAGACAGCCTTCACCACAAGGTACGGGCTATATGAGTATATTGTTATGTCATTTGGGTTGACTAATACCCCAGCCTATTTCATGAGTATGATGAATAAGGTGTTCATGGAGTTTTTGGATAAGTTTGTAGTGGTGTTCATTCATGATATTTTGGTATACTCGAAGAATGAAGAGGAACACAAGGAGCATTTGCGTTTAGTTCTCGAGAAGCTCAGGGAACATCAGTTGTATGCTAAGTTCAACAAATGTGAGTTTTGGTTGAAGGAAGTTGGATTCCTTGGAAATGTTATATCAGGAGAAGGTATAGCAGTAGACCCCACCAAGGTTCAGTCAGTCACTGATTGGCTAGCACCCACCTCAGTAGGAAAGATCAGCAGTTTTCTGGGACTCGCGGGATACTATCGTAGATTCATTGAGAATTTTTCCAAGATTGCGAAGCCTATGATGGAGTTGTTGAAGAAGGACGCCAAGTTCAAATGGACAGATGAATGTGAGGCAAGTTTTCAGGAGTTGAAGAAATGTTTGGTTACAGCCCCAGTGCTGATTCTGCCGGATATACGCAAGGATTTCCAAGTGTATTGTGATGCTTCTCGCCTAGGACTTGGAGGCGTACTTATGCAAGACGGAAGAGTGGTTTCATACGCCTCACGTCAGCTTCGACCGCATGAGTTGAATTATGCCACGCATGATTTGGAGTTAGCAGCTGTAGTTCATGCACTCAAGACTTGGAGACACTTTATTATTGAAAATCGATGTGATGTGTACAGGGATCATAAGAGTTGGAAGTACATATTCACACAGAAGGAGCTGAATCTCAGGCAAAGGAGGTGGTTGGAGCTTATAAAGGATTATGATATGAAGTTGCACTATCATCCAGGCAAGGCAAATGTCGTAGCAGATGCTTTGAGCCGAAATTGTTATGCCAATACCCTCGTAAGCGGAGGATTACCAAAGGAGTTAGACGAAGATCTCAGGGAGCTTCGTTTGGAGATAGTCCCTAGAGGTTTTGTCGCAGCATTGGAGGTTCAGTCAACATTATTGGGAAAGATTCGAGAAGCTCAGAAGGATGACAATGAAATTGCTGAGATAAAGGAGAAAATGAGCAAAGGAAAAGCCAAAGGTTTTCATGAAGACTAGCACGACACTTTGTGGTTTGAGGACCGTGTTTATGTACCCAATAATGCCGAGATCAGGAAGTTAATACTCCAGGAAGCTCATGACTCGCCATACTTGATACACCCCGGAAACATCAAGATGTATTTGGATTTGAAGGAGCGTTTCTGGTGGACTGGTATGAAGAAGGATATTGTCGAGTATGTAACCGTATGTGATGTATGTCAGAGAGTAAGGCAGAATATCAGAAGCCAGCAGGATTACTACAACCTATGCCAATACCCGAATGGAAGTGGGACAAGCTTGGCTTGGATTTCATCACCGGATTACCCAGTACCCGGTTAGGATATGATTCTATTTGGGTAGTAGTGGATCGTTTGACCAAAGTGGCTCAGTTTATCCCAGTGAAAACCACCTATACAAGTGCGAAGTTGGCCAAGATATATATGACCAGGATCGTATGTCTGCATGGAGTTCCGAGGACCATCGTATCAGATAGAGGGACACAGTTTACTTCAAAGTTGGCATCAGCTGCATCAAACTTTGGGTACCAGGCTAGAGTTTAGTACAGCTTTTCATCTGTAGACAGATGGGCAGACCGAGAGAGTCAATCAGATTTTGGAGGACATGTTGAGAGCTTGTGCGCTAGATTATGGATCTAGGTGGGATGATAATTTTCCTTACGCAGAGTTCTCATACAACAACAGCTACCAGGCCAGTTTGAAGATGGCACCTTTCGAAGCCTTGTATAGAAGGAGATGCAGGACACCGTTGATGTGGGATGAAGTTGGAGACCGTCACTTGTTTGGACCGGATTTGATCAAAGAATACGAAGAGAAGGTCAAGTTGATTCGCGATAGACTGAAGGTAGCTCTGTCTAGGCAGAAGAGTTATGCAGACTCAAAATGGAAGGAGGTAGTTTATGAAATAGGAGACAGAGCATATCTTCGTGTGTCACCTCTGCGAGGAGTAAAATGCTTTGGAGTCAAGGGAAAGTTAGCCCCGATATTTGTAGGACCATACTGAGTTTTGGTAAGAATGGGAGAAGTTTCCTACAAGTTGGAGTTACCCAAAGGACTCTCAGGAGTTCATGACATGTTTCACGTTTCCCAGTTGAAGAAATGTCATGCAGAGATGGTCGACATTCTCTGAGAGATACAGTGCCCCTGGAAGCAATTTAGTTGGATAGTGATTTGACCTACGAGGAGAAACCTGTCAAGATTCTCACGTTTACCAGTCGAGTCATACGCAACAAGGTTATCAAGTTTTGTAAAGTTCAGTATAGCCACCATACTAAGGATGAAGCCACCTGGGAATGAGAGGATGATCTACGGAATGACCACCCACACCTATTTTCTAGCCAACCCGAATCTCGAGGGCGAGATTCATCTTAAGGGGGTAGGTTGTTTGTAACATCCCAAGTTTTCAATTTGGAATGTTATACATAGGTCATCATATGCATATCATATTTTATTTGCATCTCGTTTGCGATTCTAGAAATCCTAAGAAACTCAAGGACCCACAGAGAGAGTTGGGGATTTCACTATTTTCATATTTGAATTTTTCTCAAATTTTGAAAGGAGGATCATTTTGGTTTTAATATTTTTCTCTCCGAAATATTTCCAATATCAAAATAAATGAGAGGAGATAAAATGACTTCTCCAAAATAAAATTAATATTGGAGGAAAATGTTAAAATCAAATGAATACTTTATTTGGGATTTTATTGCTATTTCATTTGAATTAGAAAAATATGCATTTTTTCAAAATTGCATTTTTTAGGACAGAAAAATGTTCACTATGTTATAAATATTTTATTTAGACGGTGAAAATTGTTTTTGGTATTTTTAGAAAAAATATATATTTATTTAGGATTTTTCCTTTTTGGCAGAACTTATTTATTTTAAAAAAAGTTTTGGGCCGGCCAGGGCCGGAGCCCAGTCGCCGCCGCCTTCCCGCCGCGCGACACCGTGCCGTCGCCGGACTCCCGAAGGAGTCCGAGCTCGCCCCGCCGCGCCACCCGACCCCCTCGCCAAGTCAGTCACCACCCCCCGACCTCCAACAAATACCGTCACCCCGCCGCCCTCTCTTCCCTGTTCCGCACCACCGCCGCCGCCGCCTGCGCCGCTCGCCGCCGCCGCCCGCCGCCTGCGCGCCGCTACTATGCCGCCCGCGCCGCGCCTTACCACCGCCCCGCTGACCCGCGCCGCCGCTGCCGCCGGTTTTTGCCCGAGAACAGGTAAAAACCTATTGTCGCCGCTTCATCAAGAATTTCTCCAAGGTTGCTAAACCTCTAACTGAACTCCTCAAGAAAGATAAAAAGTTCGAGTGGACCCCTGTCACACCCTAGCTAGTTCAAGCATTAGAATGTGCATCATGTTTAAGTTCCTTTTAAATTTGAAATGGGGATGAGAGAACCACCAGCACCCCCCTGGAACAATTAGGGTTTACTGAAAACTTTTTCAGTGAACCTGAAATGCCCTTCTAAAAAGCCCACCCTTTTTGTTTTGGGTTAAAACCTTTAACAAAAATGGTGCACATTTTTCTAGGACATCTAAGGTCATTGGATTAATCCTTATAGTATTTGCATTTGGGCATTTAAATGCTATAAAATATTTTAAATGCTCAAATAATCATAAGCTAAAATGTTTGCTGTTGGATATATTCTAAGCAGTGGCCATGATTAATTTTATGATTTATGGTAATGCCCTGGCATTTTTAATAAAGCCCTGAAGTTACAGAAATAATAGAATAAATAAAAAAACAGAAAAGGAGAGAAAGAACAGGGACTTACCTGGCGCGGCCCACCAGCCCACCCGGCTCGGCCCAGTCCACTGGCTCTTGCCAGTCGTCCTCCTCCTCTCGCCAGGAGGACGAGGAGCGCGTGTCCGGCGCCCGCGGCCACACGCCGGCCACCTCCTGCTTCTGCCGACGCCCTGGATGCGTCTACGAGTGCCACGCCGACCCCCACGTCTCCCTCTCTTTCTTCCCACTCTCCCCGTGGCCTCTCCCCCTCTCTGGCTCTCTCCCCATCTCCCTGCCGAGCGCAGCCGTCGCCGCCGACAAGCTCCACCGCAGCCACCGCTGTCCATTCGTTGCCTCGTCATGCCAGGAAGCTCCGCCGTCGTCGACTACATCGTGTAGGCCGAGCCCCGAGCGCTCGCTCGCCCCGGAGACGCTGCACCAAGCTCGTCCTCAACTCCGGCCACCGGAGATCCCCTTCGCCGTCCCCGTCGCATCAGCTCATCCCCGACCTCTCCGACTGCCTCAACGAGACCCCCATGAGCTCAGCCACCTCCCCACCCTCACCGTTCTCTCTCTCGAGCCCCGTAGCAACCGCATGTAGCTCACCCGCACGCACCGCCATGGAGCTCGTCGCCGACGATGCTCTGGCCACCCAATGGCCGCGCCACCCTGTCCACTAGTCCTACTGCAACTCCAGGAGCTCAACGCACCAAACCACGCGCCTCCCCGTGCCCCCTAGCAACTAGTACAACCTCACCCGAGCTCCGGCCGCCGCCAAACTCATCGCCGGCGACGTTTCCGGCCACCCCAGCTCCACCCACTGCCACCACTCGACGCGGCTTCCTCCCCGCCTCACGTAGATGATCTCCGCCATCCTTTTGGTCGCCGGAGTGCAAATCCGCCATCCTGCAGGGTTAACATCATCTATTCGAATAGCCGCGTCCGCGGTAAAGGACTAATTGGTTGCCTATATAGTTCATAGACAAGTTAATGGTTAGTACTAAAAGACTCAAGATAAGTGTGAGTACCGAGGATGGCCCCCTCGTAGGATGACGAGGGAGGATCCCCGGTGGAGTATTGTGTTGGTGAGTAGTGGACTCGTGTGCGAAAACTATTTTTACTAGTGGAGTCTCGTAGGATAGCTTAGCCAAGAGTCAAAGCTGGCTTGCTGCAATAGCTCCACCACCTTCTTGAGAATGAGCATGTATAGTAGGTTCTATTGTAAGACTTGTTGAGTACCTTTGTACTCATGTTTGCTTAATTACTGTTTTCAGAAGACAACACCGCCCCCTCCGATGGGTTCTACATAGACCTTGATGTCGACGAGTGACTAGCCACCCAGGTGGTGCTCCTGGCCATGGAGGGCCCTATGTTGATAGACAGGCTTCGGAAGCCTTCTTGCTTTCTAGTGTCTGTACTCAGACTATTTACTTCCGCTTGTGCTTGTATGATTGTATGACTTGAGTGTCGGGTCGTGTGACCCCTACCTATATGAACATGTTATGTATGGCTCTCTGGAGCCTTTAAATAAAGTACTTGAGTTGTAGAGTTTTGTTGTGATGCCATGTTGTATGCACTCATATCGGGCATATTGTGTGTATGATTGAAATGCTCGGTATGAGCGGGATCCGACAATCTAGTTGTTTATCCTTGGCAGCCTCTCATATGGGGAAATGTAGTCTAGTGCTTCCTGAGCGATAGTAGTCCGCTACAGCCCGATTCACCGGAGTCCTGCTAGCCCAGTACTACTGCTTTGGACACTTGACTAGCCGGCATGTGTTTCATCTCGTTCCTATGTCTGTCCCTTCGGGGAAATGTCATGCGGTGACATCCGAAGTCCTGTTAGCCTAGTGCTACAGCCCGGATTCACTCACTGATGACCGACATGTTCGATGTGATTCATGTATGCCTGTCTCCATAGGTCTGTGCCGCTTTAGGTTCATGACTAGCCATGTCGGCCTGGGTTCTCTATCATATGGATGCTAGCGACACTATCATATACGTGAGCCAAAAGGCGCAAACGGTCCCGGGCCATGGTAAGGCGACACCCATGGGTTACCGTGCGTGAGGCCGCAATGTGATATGAGGTGTTACCGACTAGATCGATGTGATATGGAATCGGGGTCCTGCAACCCCACAGTGCGAGTTCAGCTTTCAGGAACTGAAAAGACGCCTAACATCTGCTCCCGTACTGCTACCACCAGATTTCTCCAAGGACTTTATTATCTATTGCGACACCTCGCGACAAGGACTAGGTTGCATACTCATGCAAGATCGTCAGGTAATTGCCTATGCCTCACGGCAATTACACCCACATGAGGAAAACTATCCCACACATGATCTAGAGCTTGCAGCTGTAGTCCATGCACTCAAAACTTGGCGACATTACCTTCTCGGTAATCGTTGCGAGATCTTCACCGATCACCAAAGTTTGAAATATATCTTCACCCAACCGGATTTGAATCTCAGGCAACGATGTTGGGTCGAGTTGATCTCGGATTACGACTTGGGAATAACTTACACCCCGGGCAAGGCCAATGTCATGGCTGATGCGCTAACTCGTAAATCCTATTGTAACAACCTGATGTTACAACAAAGTCAACCACTTCTCCATGAGGAATTTCGTAAGCTTAATCTTCACATTGTTCCTCAAGGATTCCTATCCACCCTGATGGTGAAGCCTAACCTTACGGATCAAATCATAGCTGCCCAGAAGCGTGATAAGGGCATATCCCAGATTAATGAAAACATTGCTAGCAGAGTTGCTAGATGTTTTTCCATGGATGAGCGAGGTGTTGTCTTCTTCGAGAACCGCTTGGTGGTTCCCAAGAAACAACATCTATGCCAGTTGATTCTTAAGGAAGCTCATGAATCCCCTCTCACCATTCATCCAGGTAGTACTAAAATGTATCAAGACCTACGCCAGAGGTTTTGGTGGACTAGGATGAAGAGAGAAATTGCAAAATACATTGCTAGTTGCGAAGTCTGTCGTCGTGTTAAAGCAGAGCACCAACGGCCTGCTGGCACCCTTTAACCTTTGGCTATTCCTGAGTGGAAATGGGATAAAATCAGTATGGATTTCATTACTAGGTTTCCCAGGACCAAGAGAGGGAATAATGCTATCTTCGTCATGATCGACCGTCTTTCCAAAGTATCCCATTTCCTACCTGTTCGTGAGAGTATCACCGCTAGCCAGCTAGCTGACCTATACATCTCCCGAATAGTGTCTCTTCATGGTGTCCCATTGGAAATTAACTCAGACCGTGGTAGTCTCTTCACCTCTCGATTTTGGGAAAGTTTCCAAAATGCTATGGGAACTCGTCTCTCTTTTAGCACCGCCTTCCACCCTCAATCAAGTGGTCAAGTAGAGCGAGTCAATCAAATTCTAGAAGATATGCTCCGAGCTTCTGTCATCTCATTCGGAATGGGTTGGGAGAAGTGCCTTCCATTCGCAGAGTTTTCTTATAACAATAGTTATCAAGCTAGCTTGGGCAAAGCTCCTTTCGAAGTTCTCTATGGACGAAAATGTCGAACGCCTCTTAACTGGTCAGAAACCGGGGAAAGACAACTCTTTGGCCTGGATATGATTCAGGAAGCAGAAGAGCAGGTTCGCGTTATTCATGAGAAATTGAAAACAACCCAATCTCGTCAAAAGAGCCAATATGATCGTAAACATAAGCTCATGTCTTACGAAGTTGGCGAGAAGGCTTACCTTCGGGTTACTCCGTTAAAGGGAACCCATCGCTTCGATATCAAAGGCAAATTGGCTCCTCGTTACATTGGACCCTTTTACATTCTTGCCAAACGAGGAGAAGTTGCCTACCAATTGTAACTACCTCCGCATCTTTCCAGAGTTCACGATGTCTTCCACGTTTCTCAACTCAGGCGTTGCTTCGCGGATCCTATCCGTGGAGTGGATCACGAAACGCTTGATCTACAAGATAACCTCTCATATCGGGAAGATCCCGTTCGTATCCTTGATCAAGCCGAGCGTACCACCCGACGCCATAATATCAAGTTTCTCAAGGTTCAATGGTCACACCATTCCAAAAAGGAAGCCACTTGGGAAAGGGAGGATCATCTTCGACTCGAGTACCCCACCTTCTTCCCGGAGGATCCTAAATCTCGGGACAAGATTCTTTTGAGTGGGGGTGAGTTGTCACACCCTAGCTAGTTCATGCATTTGAGTGGGGGTGAATTGTCACACCCTAACTATTTTACTAGTGGTGTCCCGTAGGATAGCTTAGCCAAGAGTCAAAGCTGGCTTGCTGCAATAACTTCACCACCTTCTTGAGAATGAGCATGTATGGTAGGTTCTAATGTAAGACTTGCTGAGTACCTTTGTACTCATGTTTGTTTAATTACTGTTTCAGACGACAACACCGCCCCCTCCGATGGGTTTTATGTAGATCTCGACGTCGATGAGTGACTTGCCACCCAGGTGGTGATCCTGGCCAAGGAGGGCCCTATGTAGATAGACAGGCTTCGAGAAGCCTTCTTTCTTTCTAGTGTCTGTACTTAGACTATTTGCTTTCGCATGTGCTTGTATGCTTGTATGACTTGAGTGTCGGGTCATATGACCCCTACCTGTATGAACAAGTTATGTATGGCTCTCTGGAGCCTTTAAATAAAAGTACTTGAGTTGTAGAGTTTTGTTGTGATGCCATGTTGTATTTGCACATATCGAGCATATTGTGTGTATGATTGAAATGCTTGGTATGTGTGGGATCCGACAATCTAGTTGTTTATTCTTGTCAGCCTCTCTTATGGGGAAATGTAGTCGAGTGCTCCTCGAGCCATAGTAGTCCACTACAGCCCGGTTCACTGGAGTCCTGCTAGTCCAGCACTACTGCTCAGGACACATGACTGGCCGGCATGTGTTTCACTTCGTTCCTATGTCTGTCCCTTCGAGGAAATGTCACGCGGTGACTACCGGAGTCCTGCCTAGCCTGCTACAGCCCGGGTTCCCTGGAGTCCTGTTAGCCCAGTGCTACAGCCCGGATTCACTCGCTGATGACCGACATGCTCGATGTAATTCATGTATGCCTATCTCCATAGGTCTGTGCCGCTTTGTGTTCATGACTAGCCATGTCGGCCCGGGTTCTCTATCATATGGATGCTAGCAACACTATCATATACGTGAGCCAAAAGGCGCAAACGGTCCCGGGCCATGGTAAGGCGACACCCGTGGGGATACCGTCTATTAGGCCGCAATGTGATATGAGGTGTTACCAACTAGATCAATGTGACTTGGAATCGGGGTCCTGACAGCTTGCTTCAGGGTTGCCACCTCGGTCGTGGCCCCTTGCAAATATACGATGATCCTGTCATTTTGCAATCGCATCTTCTTTTATATATATACATATCTATAGACAGGGTATTACTTACCCTTGTTCTCCTCGAGCTGCCTCTTGGCAAGGCCGAGCTCTTTCTTGGACCCCTCGAGGTCCTGTTTCAGTACGGTGACCTCCGCAGTCAGTGCGGCGGACGCCAGCAGCGAGGCCTGCATACGCATATTGACATACTTATATTAGACTCCTGCGATATTATTTGATCCTCTGTTCAGCTTTTCTTTGTGAACACCGAACAAAGCATCAGGGGCTACTGTCTATGCGGTAATATTTTTCCTATATTTTAAAACACTTACCTCAAAGCCTGTTAGAAGGCTGGCACAGGCTTCAGTCAATCCGCTCTTGGCGGACTGAACCTTCTGGACCACCGCACTCATAATAGTACGGTGCTCCTCATCGATGGAAGCGCTGCAAAGCGCTTCCAGTAGATTGTCCGGTGCCTCTGGATGGATAGAGGTCACCGGCACAGGCGTCTTGCCCCTCTTAGAAGGAGGCCGCCTGCCCGAGCCCGGAACCACTGGAGATTCCGGCGTGGTGTTCGGCTGAGGGCCGAACTCGGAGCTCTCAGGGGCCTTGTCCCCTCGGCTCCCGGAGTCCGGGAGGCTGCCTTGAGGCGTCTCCGGGACTGTCTCCCCTCGACCCGGTGCCTCGTGAGACAGCACCTCGGCATCGTCCGCAGGATAGGGGGAGGTGACGGTCGGGACAGGATTGCTATCCATGTCCGACGAGCCCAGGAGCCGTCCGATGATACATCGATACGGTCTCGGGGCGGCCTGCATAATCATATTTCGGCGTTAGGTGAAGTAGTGCGGCAAAGAAATACTATCACTTACTCTGGTATCCGAATACTTATGACTTCCCCAGGGGCTTGGCCCTGGGCAGCCACTCGTCTTCGTCGTCGGCGGCAGTGGTGGAGTAGTCCGGAATGAGAGTTATCCCCTTCTTGGACCCTTCGGCCTCCCTAGTTGGGGCGGCCTTCCTTTTCTTGTCTCCCCCGTTTGGAGGGGGGCATCCTCTTCTACCTCCTCGTCTTCGGGGGAGGATTGCGCCGTAGAGTCCTCGGACGGTGAGTCCGACGACGCCTGGCGTCGGGAACTCTTTCGGGTTCCCTTGGCCTTCTTGGTCTTCTCCGGCACCGTATAAGGAGCCGGAGTCAGCATCTTTGCCAAAAGAGCGTCTGCTGGGCCTTCAGGCAAAGGAGCTGGGCAGTCGATCTGTCCGGCCGTCTCCTACCAGTCCCGTCAAAGGTACTGTTGTTTAGATCCCGCATGGAGTCAATCTAAAAAAATAAGTATCCTGTGAAAGGTAAAGCAACTTACCGCACTGGCTTTGCGCTTCGCGTTGAATCCGCGATCCTCAGTAATGGGAGGGGGGACCTTGGCGCTTTTGAACAGCACCCTCCAGGCATCTTCGTGAGTTGTGTCAAAGAGCCTGTTCAGAGTTCGGTGCTGCGCCGGGTCGAACTCCCACAAGTTGAAGTCCCGTTGTTGGCACGGGAGGATCCGGCGGTGGAGCATGACCTGGACTATGTTGACGAGTTTAAGCCTCTTGTTCACCATGTTTTGAATACATGCACTAGAAAAAAAGACACATCCGTGACATTTTGGGCCGAACGAATTTTTTTCTGTCATACATATGACACTTCTATGACGATAATTGTGACAAAACCCGGTATCATCATAGATGTGGTGGGCTCCTACTTCTATGAAAAAAAATCATGACAGAAAATGGGCTTTTTGTCATGGTCGGGCCGGAGACGCAGCTGCATGACATTCTTTGGGCCGTCCATGACGGAAAAAACCGTGGTAGAAGCGAGGGGGAGGAAAATTTCGGGGAGTTCTCGGTTACGGTGGGAGGTCGGGGGCCGAGCGATGCACGTTTCTCTCGTACACGTATGCGCGTGTGTGCGAGGCGTTGGCTCTAACTGAACCCGAGCGAGGTGTTGGGCTCTAACTGAACCCGAGCCATGGCACTGCAGGCTATGCGTTACTGAACCCGAGCGATCGATCGATGGCTGTGAACTGAACCTGATCGAGCGATTCCTTGGCTACTGCTGCTAACTGAAGCCGATCGATGGGATGAACAATGAGTGTTGCAGGGGGGGGTGGATGAACAGTGAGCGGTGGCGTTGCCTCTGGATGAACATGACCCCGTGGTGTGGTGGAGGGCTAGATGAACAGTAGACGGTGGAGGGGTGCCCGTGGAGGGGTGGATGAACTGGACCCCGTGGTGTGGAGGGCAGGATGAACAGTAGACGGTGGAGGGGTGCCCGTGGAGGGGTGGATGAACTGGACCCCGTGGTGTGGAGGGCAGGATGAACAGTAGACGGTGGAGGGGTGCCCGTGGAGGGGTGGTTGAACAGGACCCCGTGGTGTGGAGGGCTGGATGAACAGTAGACGGTGGAGGGGTGGTTGAACAGTAGCCGGTGGAGTAGCGCGCGGTGGAGGCTGGATGAACAGGAGCTCGTGGAGGCTGGAGGGGGTCGACGGTGGAGATGAACAATATCCCATGGAGTCCCGTTTTGCGGTATGCCACACCCCTCCCGATCAACAGGACCCCCGTTTCGATCGTAGGAGGTTCGTTTCCTCTGTTTTGCGGTACGCCACACCCCTCCCGATCAACATGACCCCTGTTTCGACCGTAGGAGGTCCGTTTCCTCTGTTTTGTGGTACGCCACACCCCTCCCGATCAACAGGACCCCCGTTTCGACCGTAGGAGGTCCGTTTCCTCCGTTGTGCGGTACGCCATGCCTCGTTTCCATCGCCTCTTCCGTCCAAGCCCTCCCGATGAACACGACCACGCATTCCATTCCGACCCATGAACACGACGACGACGCTATTTCTCCATTCCGACCCAACCATGTACACGAGCCCTCGCCGTACGTATGCGCTAGTAGGTGTTCGAGACCCTGCCCGTATGTACACATACGTGGCCATATTTTCTTTCTTGCACCCTGGCCGTTGTACGTACGTGTACATGCTACGTGTGCGCCTCTACTACGACACGTGCGCGCCTCTACTATGACACATGCGCGCCTCTACATCGACCAGTATGTACGTACACGTTCGCGACCAGAATGTCAACGCTATGTACGCTTTGACCAGGTGGGTCCCAACTGTCAGGCACTTCCTTGCCCGCGAATATGTAGCTGGTGGATCCCAACAGTCAGGGGGCGAATCATTTTTTTTGCCCGGACGCACTTCCTTGCGTGCGAAGATGTAGCTAGTGGGTCCCAGCAGTCGGGGGACTGGTCCCAACAATCAGGGGGGTGAATCGTTTTGGTTTTTTTGCCCGGACGCACTTCCTTGCGTGCGAAGATGTAGCTGGTGGGTCCCAGCAGTCAGGGGGGCGAATCATTTTTTGCCCGGACGCACTTCCTTGCGTGCGAAGGTGTAGCTGGTGGGTCCCAACAGTCAGGGGGAAACGTTTTTTTCGCGAAATACGGTGGCCCGTCCGGTGAGTCCCTGCTGTCAGGTGGAGGAATCATTATTTTCCACGTAATAAGGAGGCACTTCCTTGCTGCCGCCGTGGACCCAGCTGTTAGCCTCTCCACGTACAGTCCATGTCCGATGGAAGTCGTTCCTTGACCATGTTGACAACACCGCGCAGAGAGCACTAGGGCCGTGGACGACGGCGAGGCCTAGGAAGGGACGACATGGAGGTAGGGAAGAGTCGACAGTTGTTTCCCACATGGAGGGGAGTACGACTGTACGAGGGTTTACTGGTTCGTCTGCCGTCGCCGGAGAATAACAGCAGATGTGGGTGAGTAGAGGGATGGCTAGGCCAGCGATGAGAGTACGGTCGGGCGGTGAGGCTTGCGCGGCAGCACAGTCGGCCGCGCGGAGGAGGGAGCAGGCAGTCCTTCCGGCGCTTGTTTGAGCGGCTGGTGCAGAAAGAGCAGAGATTGAAGAAGCACGACGGCCGTTGGATGGACATCCAACAGTCAGTGCTTGTGCGTCAACCTTTTTTAGGAAAGCCTCAAATTTGTGGAAAACAGCATACAGCCCATCTGCCATTATTTCTAATAATTTACAGCCCATTTGCTAATTCTTAAGGTTTTGTTTGGAGCCCATATTCTTTTTGTTAGCATTACAACCCATATTCTGGCAACGGTTAAAAAACTATACGAAATTTTGCATATTTCGGTGTGGTCCGAACTGTTTTTAATCCCGAAATTTCGACTCACATTCAAACTGATTTTAAAAATAAATGTATATCGATATAAAATCCAACAAATTCTCTACGCATAAAAATTAATGTCATTTAAAATCTTGAAATGAAAAAACAGATATTTGAAACTAATTGCCGGTTGATGTGTTCTAAAAATGTATAACCCATTTCTCATTACTGATGGGCCATTTTCTCGGCCAGCCGAAGGAAAGCTCTCCTCGTCTTGAAAGATTTGCAGCCCAACAGGCCTGACAAAGCGACTTACTTGGCAAATCACAAAAAAACTGGGTTGTGGCCGTGGACCCAGCTGTCAGCCTCTCCACGTATAGTACTCTTCCGATGGAAGTCGTTCCTTGACCACACCGCGCGGAGAGCACCACGGCGGTGGACGACGGTGAGGCCTAGGAAGGGGACGACGCGGCAGTGGAAGCCCGCGCGGAGAGGACTACAAGGGTTCACTGGTTCGGCTGCGGTGTGAGGCTGTCGTTGCCGCAGGGCCTGGCCAGCGGTGGGAATAGTAGGGGGCGGTGAGGCTTCTGCGACAGCACAGCCGGCCACGGGAGGCAGGAGCATGCGGCACGACCAGCACTGCTTTGGGCGGCTGGAGCAAGAAGACCAGAGGTTGAAGAAGCACTACGGCTGTTGGATGGACATCGTACGGTCACTAGAGCTAGAATCGTTCATATTGACTAAGTTGACAAACCCTTCGTCCCCGTCAACATAGTAGGCCCACAAGTCAGCCTCCCAGAAAGGTGGGTCCCAGCTAGCCGGGGGAGTATTCATTTTTTATGCGTAATAAGGAGGCACTTCTGGTGGGTCCAAGCTGACAGCGGGGGGAACGTTTTTTTCGCGAAATACGGTGGCCCGTCCGGTGGGTCCCAACAGTCAGGGGGACACTATTTTTTCGCAAAATAATGGTGGCCCGTCCGGTGGGTCCCCGCTGTCAGGTGGAGGAATAATTATTTTCCGCGTAATAAGGAGGCACTTCCTTGCGGCTGTCGTGGACCCGGCTGTCAGCCTCTCCACGTACAGTACTCTTCCGATGGAAGTCGGTCGTTGACCACGCCGCGCCGAGAGCACCACGGCGGTGGACGACGGCGAGGCTGTAACACCCCGAGAGCGATGTGCCAGGTGTCCTCCAGTTATTCGTTGTTGTTTGCCTTGTCCTTGCTTGCATGTCATGCTTTGCATATCATGTCATCATGTGCATTGCATCATCATGTTTGAAAACTTGCATTCGTCCGGGTTCTCCGAGTTCTCTCCGTTGTCCGTTCTGAGCCTAGACACACTTGCACGCGCCCGCGACATGTCCGAGATAGTATTTTATAGGTGGCCGGAAAATGTTCTCGGAATGGGATGAGAGTTGACATGTGGTCTTATTATAGTGTAGATAGATCGCCTGTCAAGTTTCATCGCATTCGGAGATCGTTTGATGCCCCAACGGATAACTATAGCGGCAATATAGCTGGTCTAACGTCAGACGTTTTCGGTCTCCGGAAATAGTTGCCGGGCTGCACTCCTCTCCTCTCATCTCAGCCCAACCTCTTTTCACAACCCACCTATAGCCCACCTAAACCCCCCTCCGTTCCGGACCGTTAGATCGCGATCGGAGGCTCTGAAACGCTCTGAAAACCCCCTAGAACCCCAACCCTAGCAATTTTTGCTATAAAAGGGAACCCCCCTTCCAAATCTGGACTTTCTTCCACTCTCCTCCTCATTTTCCGTGCAGCCCAGCCTCCACCCGCCACTTGTCACCGTCAGATCTGCTCCGCCGCCGCCACTTGGCCTCCTCCAGCGCCGCCACCTCGCCGTTGCGACATGGTGCCACCCCAGTGGGCAGCGTCGCCGCCCTGCCCAACCAGATGAGGCCACGTCGCCCCTGGGTCTCCCCTCCACCGCGCGGCCCTGCAGGCCTACGGGGAGCCCATCGTGGGCCGCCCCAAGCCCGACCGTTGTGCCCCATCGCCTCGCTTGAGCTGGATCGGGAGAGCTCGATCCCGAGCTCCCTACGCCACCGCCTGACCTCTCGCCGGAGTTGAGGACCCCGAGCGCCCTGTCTCTCTCCCTCCCCTGCCCCTCCTTCTTCATCTCTCTCTCACAGAGCTCTCTCTCTCCCCGTGTCGCGCAGATCCTCGAGTTTCGTCGCGCCGCCGCATGGAGTTCGTCGGAGCTCGTGACCCCCGCCGTTTCTTCACCCGGATCTGTGCTGCCCTCGCCGTCCTTGCCCACATCCGGTTAGATACGGTGCCCAGGGGCAGGATCCACCCATTCCCGTCGTCAGCCAGGCCCATCCCCGCCGCCTGCCGCCGTCCCCTCGCCGCAATCCGTCGGTCGCCGCCTTGTCGTTCCTCCTCTGCATGTGACAGCAAATCGCGTGGCCCAGCGCCTCCTCCTTAAGCTCGATCTGGGTCTGGCCCAGCTCCAACACATGTGGATCCAGCGATTGGGCCTCCTCCTCTCCAGATCTGGGCTATGGCCCATGGTGAGACCCCCATCGCCTCTGCTCTGGTTGGCCTGGCTAGATTCGGCCCGAGTTGTATTTTTTTTCCGCAGAACGTTTTAGTTAATTTCCTAAGTACGACCCGTTTTGCAGAAAAGTCCCTAGAGTTCATGCATTTAATAACTTATGAACCGTGCATCGGATTAAAACAAGTTATATATGAAACATGACTAGAATTCCATCTAGTTTCATATTATGCCATTTTCATCCATGTTTAACATGTTAAAATGTTGTTTGATTAAATTTGTCCCTATGACATGTTAAAAATGCTTTAATTCATAACTAAATAATCGTAGCTCCACATTTAATAATCTTTATATGTAAATGGGGTAGAATTTTGCCTAGTTCAACATGGTGACATTGCTTTGCATGGTTAACAACTATAAAATATGGTTTAGGGTAGAACAGTACCGAACCTAATATATGCATATGGGGATTACCGGAATTGTTGTTCGTTGCTTCCGGCCTCATTTAAACTTGACTAGATAGGTAGTTTTATTTTGCTTCACCCTCTTGCCATGTTTAACAACATTTAATATTGTTGAGTACATAAACGAGATCGAACTAAATAATTGATGTGGTGCTTCGTCAATATGCAACTCGTTGCATATTGAGCTCCACTTAATTTGTAGGGTGGTTTGTTGCTCTTTGCCATGCCATGCCATGTATCATTAAACCGGACATGCATCATACTCGATTGTGCATCATGCCATGTTGATGTGTTGGTTGTTTACTATGTTGTGTGCTTCTTTTCCGGTGTTTGCTTCTTCGGGTTGGTTCCGATAACGTCGCGTTGTGAGGACCCGTTCGTCTACAGTTTGTCTTCTTCATGGACTCATTCTTCTTCCTTGCGGGATCTCAGGCAAGATGACCATACCCTCGAAATCACTTCTATCTTTGCTTGCTTAGTTGCTCGCTCTTTTGCTATGCCTATGCTGTGATACCTACCACTTGCTTATCATGCCTCCCATATTGTGAACCAAGCCTCTAACCCACCTTGTCCTAGCAAACCGTTGTTTTGGCTATGTTACCGCTTCGCTCAGCCCCTCTTATAGCGTTGTTAGTTGAAGGTGAAGATTGAAGTTTGTTCCTTGTTGGAACATGGAGATGCTGTTCCTTGTTTGGGACATGTTTACTTGTTGGGATATCACAATATATCTTGTTAATTAATGCATCTATATACTTGGTAAAGGGTGGAAGGCTCGGCCTTATTCCTGGTGTTTTGTTCCACTCTTGCCGCCCTAGTTTCTGTCATATCGGTGTTATGTTCCCGGATTTTGCGTTCCTTACGTGGTTGGGCTCTTATGGGAACCCCTTGACAGTTCGCCTTAATTAAAGCTCTTCCAGCAATGCCCAACATTGGTTTTACCTTTTGCCACCTAGCCTTTTCTTTTCCCTTGGGAGTCGCGCTCCTGAGGGTCATCATTATTTTACCCCCCCCCCCCCCCGGGCCAGTGCTCCTCTGAGTGTTGGTCCAACTTGTCAGCCACCGGTGGCCACCAGGGGCAACTCTGGGCTGGCCTACCGGAAGTTTGGACGATCTGGTGTGCCCTGAGAAAGAGATATGTGCAGCTCCTATCGGGATTTGTCGGCACATTCGGGCGGTGTTGCTGGTTTAGTTTTACACTGCCGAAATGTCTTGTAGAACCGGGATACCGAGTCTGATCGGAATGTCTCGGGAGGAGGTCTATTCCTTCATTGACCGTGAGAGCTTGTGATGGGCTAAGTTGGGACACCCCTGCAGGGATTTGAACTTTCGAATGTTGTGCTCACGGTTATGGGTAGATGGGAATTTGTTAATGTCCGGTTGTAGATAACTTGAACCTTAACTTAATTAAAATATATCAACAGCGTGTGTTACCATGATGGTCTCTTTCCGGCGGAGTCCGGGAAGTGAACACGGTGTTGGAGTTATGTTTGACGTAGGTTGTTCTAGGATCACTTCTTGATCATAGTTTCTCGATCGTGCTTTGCCTTCTCTTCTCGCTCTCATTTGCGTATGTTAGCCACCATATATGCTAGTCGCTTGCTGCAGCTACTCCTCATACCTTTTACCTTACCCATAAGCTTAAATAGTCTTGATCGCGAGGGTGCGAGATTGCTGAGTCCCCGTGACTCACAGATACTTCCAAACCCAGTTTGCAGGTGCCGATGAGCCCGTGGAGATGATGCAACCAAGCTCAGGAGGAGCTCGATGAAGATCTTGTCCTTTGTGTCGTTTCGTTCTAGTTGATCAGTAGTGGAGCTCAGTTGGGGTCGATCGGGGACCGTGTCGCATTTGGGGTTCTTCTTTTATTTTGGTTCCGTAGTCGGACCTTGATTGTATCTGGTTGATGTAATGCTTTATTCATGTAATTGTTTGAAGTGGCGATTGTAAGCCAACTATCTATCTCTTTCCCTTATGTATTACATGGGTTGTGTGAAGATTACCTCACTTGCGACATTGCTTACAATGCGGTTATGCCTCTAAGTCGTGCTTCCACACGTGGTAGATATAGCCGCATCGAGGGCGTTACAAGTTGGTAATCAGAGCCTTCCCCGACCTTAGGAACCCCCACTGATTGATCGTTTTTAGCGGCCGAGTTGTGTCTAGAAAAATGTTTTGAGTCATCTAGGAATTATATATCAGAGAGTTTAGGAATTCTTTTACTTCCCAGTCTCCTCATCGCTCTGGTAAGGCATCCTGACATAGAGTTTTGACTCTTCTCTTCTCAAATTTCACTAAATTTTTTTAGGATCACGCGGGTATCTTGGAATCGTTCTGATGGTTTTGTGACGAGAACATTGTCTTGGTGCCTCCTGTCAGGGGGTTTGTGGAAGTGTCCCGGGGAGTTGAGCTCTGAGGTGTTGTCGTCATAATTTTATCGTTGTAGTTCTGGAATACCTGAGTTTAGTCTCGCCGACATCGAAAATCTCTTTTATGCAGTCCGTTGGTGAGATAACCTCGACGCCACCCAGTACTGGGGCGGGAGTTCGGGAGTATTGCCATAACTCGTATAACGGATGCTTTTCGAAGGTTGAGGTAGACGATTTCCGAAGGTTTCTTGGTTATGTGTTGAAGGATGGATACAGCTGGATGTAGGATTTGCTAGTTTGGGTGAGATATTATGCTTCCCCTGTATCCCCAACACCTGATTGCATAACCGGAAAGTTTCGGGAGTTTATAAGTGGGAATTCAAGTAGCTCTTAGGATATCTTTCCGACGGATATATGATATGAAATTGGGGTTCGACGTCTAGTGGTCCGCCTATTCACGGTTGGTTTTTACAGTGGTCCCGTTGTGTCTTAAAGAGTCCATGGCTATGCCGACTCGGGGACGCTTCGTATGTCATGTGCACTGCCTTGTACATGATGGTGCTGTACGATCGAGCCCGTGTAGGCCCCACCACGAAAACTTCGGACGAAATCTCTATCATATGTTTGTTCCGGCTTATTCTGCAAGCCAATCCTTTGTTTTGTTTTGAGTTGTGGTATTTGAGTTGCTTCAATGTCAAATGTTGATTCCATACCTTGCCGAAATGGTGTTCTCATATTCCTATGTGGATACTAATACTTCATGATAATCGAGATTGTCATGTCAATTCTTTTCAACCAGTGTGTTTCTCTTCAAGTGGATCCGATCATTTCAACAACCGCAAGATTAAGTATCAGTTCTTCTCAACGGTGTTTGTTTCATCCGTCTCCAAGTTGCCTTTGTTTTCCCGCCCACCCACCCTTTTTCCTGAAGGACTCATATTTCTTAATCAACTATTCATTTTATCAATGGAAGTCTCTTCATTCTTATCCGGTGTTTCTCATGAAGATTCTAACGGAGATTCAAGTTCATCATTCTCCATTCTTTTCTTCTCTGGTGGATTCAATTCAAGCTTTCGGTGTTGATCATATTCTTTTCCGTATTTCAAGGCTTTCTCATGCCGGTGCAATTCTTAATCGTTCACCTCTCGCTATTCTATTGTTCCGGAGTGCTCAAGATATCTCGATGATTCGTGTTTTCCACTCTGCTTTCGTTCAACCTATTTTGAGGTTGTTATCCCATTCAAGCCTTTTAATTCAACCGGTGCAACCTCTCTTTTAAATCATTTCAACGGTGTTTTCTTTTCAGTGGGCCCTAACCCACAGGTCTATTCCCAGGATCTTACCTGACTCTTCTTATTTCCCGGAGATATCCTCAAATTTCTTGTCAAAGTTTGATGTAAGAATGAATTATCATCAGTCAAATGTATTTCTCCAAGATCTTTCAAATTCTTTTCATAGTTGGCTCAACCTCTTCGCTTTTGATTCTCCCGGAGTGTCTAAATTATTCATGGTGGTGTTTCTCGTCATCATTCTCGGATTTTGAAGACCGAAGAAGAGTTTCTCTTTAATCTTGCTCCATTCTCTTCAAGATTCGTGATTCTAGCTTGTTGCCATTCTCTCGTAATTGTTTTGATCATGAGAATTCTTTTCATCTATCCGGAGTAATTCAAGAGTCTTCTCAGTTTGTTATCCGGAGTCCATCATCTCAGAATTTATTCATTCTCAGCTTTCAGCTATGGTTCTCCAAATCTTACCGGTGCTTAATGCAAGTGATCTCTAATCAGTTTGTGATCCCTTCGTTCTCTTGTATCTAGTTTCTCTCAAGTATCCTCGTTCATTTCATAATTTTTCCCGGTGTTCCTTTGTCTTTTCTTTGTTCATTTTGATTCTTACGGTGGTTCGTTCAAGACTTCTCTTCCTCATCAATTGTTCGTTCTTTCAATTCTACCGGTGGTTCGTCGAAGACCTTCTCAAGCTTACATTATATCTCTCTTAATCTTTTCTAAGAGAATAAGTAATATGTCGAATCCGTTGATTGTCATCAATTTAATTGGTGAAGGATAAGCATAATGTAATTCTTATTCTTTGTTTCATCCAAGTGATTAATTCCTTATTCCGGAGGTTCACAAAAATTCTTGATCTCAATTGTTTCATCTTCTATTTTCCCGAGTTCCAACCTCTTTCAATTATATCACCACGGAGATCCATCTAATCATTACAAGGTTTCACCTTGTGTTTTCAACTTCTCTTTCTTTTCGTTATCTTTTGTTTACCGGAGTTCCTCATGGATGTCCTACATGATGATTCATCAAGGATTTAATTTCTTCTCGAAGTGTTCATCGAGATTCTTTTCAGAGGAGCTCAAGTATTCTTTATCTTGCATTTTAAAGTGCAATTCTTTCAACCGTATCATTCGAGGTGGTATTATGTCATTCTTGATAATTTGAGTTCATGTCTCATGATTCACATGTTGTTAAGAATGGGATATTTTAAATCCATTAATTTCGTTATTGGAATTATCTTGGGTTATATTTCACCTTAAAGCCTTCCCTAAGGAGTGTTGCTAATTATGGTGATTATAAGTGACCCAAGTCCTTCTTTTACCCTCCCGGTGAAATATTTTCTCGTCTCCTTGTTCATATCAATCCAATTCTTTTTCGTGAGTGGCAAGTTGTAACCTCATAATTTTGAGATGTCTCCTATAAGTCCATATCAAGCTTATTCTTTTCGTTGTTGCTTTTTCAACAACTCCGTTCTAGCATTTGTGGTAAGCGTGCTTCCTCAAGACCTTGTTTGCCTTCGTTCATTCCATTCCATTCTTAATTTTGTTCTGGAGGCTTTGTGATATTGCTCCCTTCAACCCATCTTTTCGTTCTGTCAGGATCATGTTCTTTTCGTGCTTATCCATTTAACCGGAGTGTGTGCCCGCTGCTCAAGTTCTTTCATTTTATCAAGTCTTGCATCCCTTCTCAACCGGTGTGTTGTTCGAATTTGTTCTTCCTTGTTCCTCTTTCTTAACGGAGTGCTTTCAACTTTGTTCTTCTCCATGGCTTATTTCTTTCATTTTGCTCAACCTTTTCAAGGTTCTTTGGCTTCACTCATTGGTCAAAGAAGCAACTTAGTTTTACCTCTTCTCTTTCTCTTCCGTTGCCCCTCCGGTGCCATTCTAGATCTCGGGACGAGATCCTCTCGTAGTGGTGGAGTGTTGTAACACCCCGAGAGCGATGTTCCAGGTGTCCTCCAGTTATTCGTTGTTGTTCGCCTTGTCTTTGCTTGCGTGTCATGCTTTGCATATCATGTCATCATGTTCATTGCATCATCATGTTTTAAAACATGCATTCGTCCGGGTTCTCCGAGTTCTCTCCGTTGTCCGTTCTGAGCCTAGACACACTTGCACGCGCCCGCAGCATGTCCGAGATAGTATTTTATAAGTGGCCGGAAAATGTTCTCGGAATGGGATGAGAGTTGACGTGTGGTCTTGTTATAGTGTAGATAGACCGCCTGTCAAGTTTCATCGCATTCGGAGATCGTTTGATGCCCCAACGGATAACTATAGCGGCAATATAGCCGGTCTAACGTCGGACGTTTTCGGTCTCCGGAAACAGTTTCCGGGCTGCACTCCTCTCCTCTCATCTCAGCCCAACCTCTTTTCACAACCCACCTACAGCCAACCTAAACCCCCCTCCGTTCCGGACCGTCAGATCACGATCGGAGGCTCTGAAACGCTTCGAAAACCCCCTAGAACCCCAACCCTAGCCATTTTTTCTATAAAAGGGAACCCCCCTTCCAAATCTGGACTTTCTTCCACTCTCCTCCTCATTTTCCGTGTAGCCCAGCCTCCACCCGCCACTTGTCGCCGTCAGATCTGCTCCGTCGCCGCCACTTGGCCTTCTCCAGCGCCGCCACCTCGCCGTTGCCACATGGTGCCACCCCAGTGGGCAGCGTCGCCGCCCTACCCAACCAGATGAGGCCACGTCACCGCTGGGTCTCCCCTCCATCGCGCGGCCCTGCAGGCCCACGGGGAGCCCATCATGGGCCGCCCCAAGCCCGACCGTTGTGCCCCGTCGCCTCGCTTGAGCTGGATCGGGAGAGCTCGATCCCGAGCTCCCTGCGCCACCGCCTGACCTCTCGCCGGAGTTGAGGACCCCGAGCGCCCTGTCTCTCTCCCTCCCCTGCCCCTCCTTCTTCATCTCTCTCTCACAGAGCTCTCTCTCTCCCCGTGTCGCGCAGATCCTCGAGTTTCGTTGCGCCGCCGCATGGAGTTCGCCGGAGCTCGCCACCCCCGCCGTTTCTTCGCCCAGATCTGTGCCGCCCTCGCCGTCCTTGCCCACATCCGGTCCGATCCAGTGCCCAGGGGCCGGATCCACCCATTCCCGTCGTTAGCTGGGCCCATCCCCGCCGCCTGCCGCCGTCCCCTCGCCGGAATCCGTCGGTCACTGCCGTGTCGTTCCTCCTCTGCATGTGGCCGCAAATCGCGTGGCCCAGCGCCTCCTCCTTGAGCTCGATCTGGGCCTGGCCCAGCTCCAACGCATGTCGATCCAGCGATTGGGCCTCCTCCTCTACAGATCTGGGCTATGGCCCATGGTGAGACCCCCATCGCCTCTGCTCCGGTTGGCCCGGCTAGATTCGGCCCGAGTTGTATTTTTTTCCGCAGAATGTTTTAGTTAATTTCCTGAGTACTACCCGTTTTGCAGAAAAGTCTCTAGAGTTCATGCATTTAATAACTCATGAACCGTGCATCGGATTAAAACAAGTTATATATGAAACATGACTAGAATTCCATCTAGTTTCATATTATGCCATTTTCATCCATGTTTAACATGTTTAAAATGTTGTTTGATTAAGTTTGTCCCTATGCCATGTTAAAAATGCTTTAATTCATAACTAAATAACCGTAGCTCCAAATTTAATAATCTTTATATGTAAATGGGGTAATTTTGCCTAGTTCAACATGGTGACATTGCTTTGCATGGTTAACAACTATAAAATATGGTTTAGGGCAGAACAGTACCGAACCTAATATATGCATATGGGGATTACCGGAATTGTTGTTCGTTGCTTCCGGCCTCATTTAAACTTGACTAGATAGGTAGTTTTATTTTGCTTCACCCTCTTGCCATGTTTAACAACATTTAATATTGTTGAGTACATAAACGAGATAGAACTAAATAATTGATGTGGTGCTCCGTCAATATGCAACTCGTTGCATATTGAGCTCCACTTAATTTGTAGGGTGGTTTGTTGCTCTTTGCCATGCCATGCCATGTATCATTAAACCAGACATGCATCATACTCGATTGTGCATCATGCCATGTTGATGTGTTGGTTGTTTACTATGTTGTGTGCTTCTTTTCCGGTGTTTGCTTCTTCGGGTTGGTTCCGACAACGTCGCGTTGTGAGGACCCGTTCGTCTACGTTCAGTTTGTCTTCTTCATGGACTCGTTCTTCTTCCTTGCGGGATCTCAGGCAAGATGACCAGACCCTCAAAATCACTTCTATCTTTGCTTGCTTAGTTGCTCGCTCTTTTGCTATGCCTATGCTGTGATACCTACCACTTGCTTATCATGCCTCCCATATTGTGAACCAAGCCTCTAACCCACCTTGTCCTAGCAAACCGTTGTTTTGGCTATGTTACCGCTTTGCTCAACCCCTCTTATAGCGTTGTTAGTTGAAGGTGAAGATTGAAGTTTGTTCCTTGTTGGAACATTTAGATGATGTTCCTTGTTTGGGACATGTTTACTTGTTGGGATATCACAATATATCTTGTTAATTAATGCATCTATATACTTGGTAAAGGGTGGAAGGCTCGGCCTTATGCCTGGTGTTTTGTTCCACTCTTGCCGCCCTAGTTTCCGTCATATCGGTGTTATGTTCCCGGATTTTGCGTTCCTTACGCGGTTGGGCTATTATGGGAACCCCTTGACAGTTCGCCTTAAGTAAAGCTCTTCCAGCAATGCCCAACATTGGTTTTACCTTTTGCCACCTAGCCTTTTCTTTTCCCTTGGGAGTCGCGCTCCTGAGGGTCATCATTATTTTACCCCCCGGGGCCAGTGCTCCTCTGAGTGTTGGTCCAACTTGTCAGCCACCGGTGGCCACCAGGGGCAACTCTGGGCTGGCCTACCGGAAGTTTGGACGATCCGGTGTGCCCTGAGAAAGAGATATGTGCAGCTCCTATCGGGATTTGTCGGCACATTCGGGCGGTGTTGCTGGTTTAGTTTTACACTGTCGAAATGTCTTGTAGAACCGGGATACCGAGTCTGATCGGAATGTCTCGGGAGGAGGTCTATTCCTTCGTTGACCGTGAGAGCTTGTGATGGGCTAAGTTGGGACACCCCTGCAGGGATTTGAACTTTCGAAAGCCGTGCCTGCGGTTATGGGCAGATGGGAATTTGTTAATGTCCGGTTGTAGATAACTGGAACCGTAACTTAATTAAAATATATCAACAGCGTGTGTTACCATGATGGTCTCTTTCCGGCGGAGTCCAGGAAGTGAACAGGATGTTGGAGTTATGTTTGTCGTAGGTTGTTCTATGATCACTTCTTGATCATAGTTTCTCGATCGTGCTTTGCCTTCTCTTCTCGCTCTCATTTGCGTATGTTAGCCACCATATATGCTAGTCGCTTGCTGCAACTACTCCTCATACCTTTTTACCTTACCCATAAGCTTAAATAGTCTTGATCGCGAGGGTGCGAGATTGCTGAGTCCCCGTGACTTACAGATACTTCCAAAACCAGTTTGCAGGTGCCGATGAGCCCGTGCAAATGACGCAACCAAGCTCAGGAGGAGCTCGATGAAGATCTTGTCCTTTGTGTCGTTTTGTTCTAGTTGATCAGTAGTGGAGCCCAGTTGGGGTCGATCGGGGACCGTGTTGCATTTGGGGTTCTTCTTTTATTTTGGTTCCGTAGTCGGACCTTGATTGTATCTAGTTGATGTAATGCTTTATTCATGTAATTGTGTGAAGTGGCGATTGTAAGCCAACTATGTATCTCTTTCCCTTATGTATTACATGGGTTGTGTGAAGATTACCTCACTTGCGACATTGCTTTCAATGCGGTTATGCCTCTATGTCGTGCTTTGACACGTGGGAGATATAGCCGCATCCAGGGCATTATAGAGGCCTGGGAAGGGGACGACGCGGAGCCATGCAAGACGCGGCAGTGGATGCCCACGCGGAGAGGAGTACGAGCGTTCACTGATTCGGCTGCGGTGTGAGGGTGCCGTTGCCGCAGAATAACAGGGCATGTGGGTGAGTAGAGGGATGGCCTGGCCAGTGGTGGGAGTAGTATGGGGGAGGTGAGGCCTCCGCGGTAGCACAGCCGGCCATGGGAGGCAGGAGCAGGCGGCACGACCGGCGCTGCTTTGGGCGGGTGGAGCAAGAAGACCAGAGGTTGAAGAAGCACTATGGCCGTTGGATGGACATCATACGGTCACTGGAGTATTGACTAAGTTGAGAAAGTTCTCCGTCCCTGTCAACTTAGTAGGCCACAAGTCAGCCCAACAATATGGTGGGTCCCAGCTAGCAGGGGGTATTGATTTTTTTGGGCGTAATAAGGAGGCACTTCCTTGCATGCGAAGATATAGCTGGTGGGTCCGACCTGTTAGCGGGGGGAACGTTTTTTTCACGAAATACAGAGGCCCTTCCTGTGGGTCCTAGCTGTCAGGTGGAGGAATCATTATTTTGCGCGTAATAAGGAGGCATTTCCTTGCGTGCGACCGTGGACCCAGCTGTCAGCCTCTCCACCTACAGTCCACTTCCGATGGATGTCGTTCATTGACCATGTTGACCAGGCCGTGCCGGGAGCACCAGGGCGGTGGACGATGGCGAGGCCTAGGAAGGGAACGACACGGAGCCCGGGAATACCCGATAGTTGTTTCCCATGCAGAGGGGAGTATGACTGTACGAGGGTTTACTGGTTCGTCTGCCGTTGCCGGAGAATAACAGCAGGTGTGGGTGAGTAGAGGGATGGCTAGGCCAGCGATGGGAGTACGGTCGGGCGGTGAGGCATGCGTGGCAGCAGAGCTGGCCGCGCGGAGGAGGGAGCAGGCAGTCCCGCCGGCGCTTGTTTGAGCGGCTTGAGCATGAAGAGAAGAGATTGAAGAAGCACGACAGCCATTGGATGGACATCCAACAGTCACTGCTCTCGTGTGTTGACTAAGTTGACGGGGCGTTGCGTGTGCGTCAACCTTTTTTTATGAAAGCATACGCGTCAACCTGTAGTAGGCGTACAAGTCAGCCTCAAATCTGGGGAAAACAGCATACAACCCATCTACCATTATTTCTAATAATGTACAGCCCATTTGCTAATTCTTAAGAATTTTTTTGGAGCCCATCTTTTTTTTGTTAGCATCACACCCCATATTGTGGCCACGGTTAAAAAGTATACGAATTTTTGCATATTTCGGTGCGGTCAAATGTTTTTAATCCAGAAATTTCGATTCACATTCAAACTGTTTTGAAAAATAATTTATATAAATATAAAATCCAAATAATTGTCTACGCATAAAAATCAATGGAATTTAAGATCTTGTAATGAAAAAAATGAAACTAATTCCCGGTTTGATGTGTTTAAAAAATGTATAGCCCATTTTTGGGCAAACCGAATGAAACTCTCCTCGTCTTGAAAGGTTTGCAGCCCAGCAGGGCCGATAAAGCAAGTAGGCCTTGTTTGGGTATTTCTTTTAAAAAATAGAACTGGGCTAGCCATTTTCAGCAAGAAAAAAACACAACTGGGCTCATGATGTGGTAAACATAAATAAACCCCTGGCTAGACGGGCCACAGCCCCCGCACAGCCCCGTTGTTACCCTCATCCATCGCTAAAACTAGTATAACTAACAACTGCTTGTTCCTCAAAAAAAACTGAGCGACTTGCTGGGTCCCTGGTGTCAGCCACTCATAGTGTAATTCTCTCGTTTATTGACTACATTGACAATGGCGTGAGCCGAAATGTCCAGCCTTTCCTATGAAAATTTAGAGCCCATTTGATGTGCTAGTTCGAAATAAGTTTGTGGGTGCTGGTGGGTGCTAATCACTTGGCTCCTGTAATGCACAGTGAGCTCAAGCAGCCGGCGAGAGTGATGTTATTTCCCTTGGTTTGGATTTGTTACAATATTTCACTCTAAATTAAACGAATGGCAAGCCATTTGCCTTGTTTCAAAGAAAATATGACAGTCACAGCCGAGTTGAAAAGGGCAGGAACATCTAACTCCAACTTACAAACTGTACAAAAGCACGAGGGTTAATTGTTCACCAGGTTTACAAAAAAACCAGATTGAAAAGGGCAACAACATCTAACTCCAGCACTGTTTTCGGCAGCCACAGTCAAATGCATCGGTCAGGTCCATAGAATGAACATCCTGGGTCGTAAAATTTACTGGATTATGACCACAATATGTTGTAAATAGAAGCCCGGCACATTCAGAAGCTCTTTTGCCCACCTGAAACTCCTTTTTTTGCTCTTCGACATACCCATCCGTCAAAACCATGCTGGTGATAAACTTAAGCCGGATGGACAATAGTAACCTCGCATTCAGCAGGAAGAATGTGACAAATCTTGTGTTTGCACGGTTGGCTACATATTGTTCTAGCGTTAATGTCTTCAATCGAATCTCATGAGAAGTGAGAAAATCCCGATGCTTACGAATCCACCGATTGGTTATAACTTTCTTACCCCGTCCTGTTGCCTAAATAGACTTGAAGATTGAAAACAGTTAAGGTCTAAAAGTAGAGTGTCGAAAGAGCAACAGCTGAACGGTTAATTCTAGCACACTACATGCGGGCTTCCAATGTGCGTGAAATTATCACCTTTATATGCAACTTCTCCAGACATGGAAAGCATTGCAGCAAGCCAATAATCTTGTTCAGATCAAAACTATTCATTTGGATATATAAGATCTTGACAGAATCCAGCACCATTGATAGGCCATCCATGGAGAAACTCTTCATTGAGCATAGAACATAATATTAGTACAAAATGTGTACTCCAAGATGATATATAAATTATGCGCAGAAATTTAAAATACAGCTTATGGTTACAAGTGTAGATGATAATATAATGTACCTGAAGAACTTTGGAGCCAAACACCATATTGAAATGAGCACAGATATCATGTATTACACCCAAGGTCTCCAGTTTAGGCGCAGAGAGGACGGTTATTTGCAACGGTGAATAACTAGAATCAAGGATCAACCTTTGAAGTGAAGGGGCATCTTGGATGATGAGCTGCCTTCCGTCAAAAGAAATTCCAATTCTTACAAGGTTAGGCTACTTTATTTGGAGACAACCGATTCTAACTGTGAAAACAAGCACCAAGCACTCCAGCGCAGGGCAACTGGAGTGGATGATGCTGTGCAATGAGGCCTCCGATATACGAACTCGCACAAGTGAAAGTTTCTTGAGAAATGGGAGTCGAAGGTTTAGTACCAGATTGTCTGATAGGTAGCACTGCGCAAAGGTGGCGGTGTGGAGAGAGGATGAAAACCCCGAGATGGACATCAGTGCTGAGGGCACAAGTTAATGGCGTTCGGTATGTGGTATGTGATTTCCAGGGGAATAGTAGAACTCAAGCAGCTGTAGTTCTGTGAATTTAGGGGATTCCAGCCAAACGTCCACCGTGCAGGGCATGGTATGCTTGCTCAGGTAGCATGACAAGATGCTGAGGCTTTGAATGGAGCCCTGGTGGGAGGAGATGATGGCTCTAGGGATTTCAAAATCATTGAAGAGAGATAGCTGACGACAGTCGAGATTAAGGGGAACGAAGCGCCATAGAGGGCGCCACCGAATTGAGAGGATTTGGGTGCGGCATCAATCCTTGGTGGGGAGAAGTGAGATGATCTCCCCAAGGATGGCGTCCGGGAGATCGCTGATGCGGTCCACCCGAGATTCTACGGGTTCCTAGGATCCGGTGGGGCGGGGTCGCCGCTTCTCCCCGCGTTGCCGGGTGCGGGATCTACAACAGGCGTCGCCGCTGGCGGGAGCCTCATCTTCTTGGCGCTGGGGTCAGCCGACTCCATTTCCCTCGAGGGCGTCGCGTCGCGCTCACGGATTTGAGCAGAGTAACGAATGACAAGCCTAGTTGTAGTGCGAGCGAAGAAGAAGGGGAGCTGGGGGTTTTATGTAGGAGTGAGGAAGAAGGGGAGCTAGGGTTTTCTGTAGGAGTGAGGAGGAAGAAGAGCACCTAGTTTTTTTTGGGGGGGCGGTGTGCTGGGTGTGGGTAGCGCATCTCATTCAGTAAATATATGGGCTTTTGAATTGATTTTACTATTTACTAGTGTGGATGGGCTATTTTGTCTTGGGACCCGAGAAACAATTACTACTATTACAGTGGAGACACTCTACAACTACCCAGAAAAACAATTACTACTAGCACAGTGGAGACACTCTACCGCTTCTGGCTCCTCCTAGGTCATTGAAACGTCTCCCTCTACTGAATGCCGTTATACTTTTGTTCACCGACATGCGGGCCATGCAGCGCGCGGGCCCAAATGCCATCAACCAAATTAGAAGGCAGTATGCAGGCGGAGAGTCACCCCGATCATAGCGCGGCAGTAACGAGCCGTCGTATCACAAAACCCCACCTCCCCGCAGTCTATGTTTGACGGACTAAGCAACCATCATTTCACTCTTCGCTGAATCCCCTTCTCCCTCACCGTCTTCAAGAAAGGCAACACTTGCATCTGCCATTGTTCTTTTCTCCAAACGAAGGGAAGGTAAGCGGATCCGTGATGTTGGTATATTTTCGTTCAGAGGAAAAAAAAGAACTTCTGCAAAGCAATAACCGATCCTCACTCTCTTTTTCGTTTCATTGTCATTGCCATTGTGTTTTCCTTTCAGTGGTCTCCTAGTATTCGTCAGTTTCATGATGGACCAAGGAGTACCAGGCAAAGATCTGCCGATATTGGAGCAGACGCGGGAGGCTGATCCCCACGAGACAGAGAGCTCCAAGAAGATGGAGGCAACCACCGAGGCGACCCCAGATACTGAGATAGTCAACGCCCCGTTTGTGGTTACATCCCCCGTGGAACTGCAGGAGCAGTTTTCCCCCTTCGAGGATGTGTCCTCCCCCCCCCCCCCCCCCGCTAAGCGGCCCAAGGTGATTTCCTTCTTTGCCGATCTCGATTGTGGGTTTTCATCTAAGTATGTGGTGATTTTTTTTTGAAAAGGAAGTATGTGGTGATTAATAATACAAATTTTATTAGCTTCGATGCCATGGTATACGTAGTGGTTTAAATAACTTGTGTTTCTTATACTGAAAAGTAATTCAGAATTTGTTTCTGTTTCAATTAGAGCCCTGATGCAGACAAGGATTGTGTGGTTGTACATGTCACTCACTATGAGGCAGACGACCTGAATATACGCACTGGGAAAACAGAGTTCTTAGGGTGTTGGATCCTGGAAGCCATTTGCGGTTATACCAATGAAGATTTGTATTCCAGCCTCACTGTTGTCAGGCGTGTTTTCCAGGGTGTACTGAAGCACAAGAAGTTCAAAGCTACTCCTTCGTTTGTGAGGAATACTGTTCTTGTCAAGCTTACGCAGGAAGATGACGTGGCATGCCTCCACAAACAAGTTTATCAGTGGCAAGGCCACAAGGTTGTCTTCATGAAGGATCACAGGATTGAGCTGCTGCGGGACGTCCTCGATGATGTTCATGGCAAGGTCCGTCTTGTGTCCAGCCCAAATTAGATCGAGGCATGAAATAGTTGCCCCAACTAGTGTTTAATAGTAGTTTGGATTGTGTCTAATTATCCGAACCTTTCCTGTTATCGACCCCTTTGGGGCTAGTACTCTGTTTGAATCCGTCTATGGGAACTGCTGCTACTTTTGTGTGCCCGTGAATCATGTGAGAACCATCATAATTGTTGCCGAAACAGATGCGTCCTCACTAGTTTTTTCATGAACATGGCATGGTAAGACATAAGTTGTCATGGTTTATCATACGAGCAGTGTGTGTTTTGATGAAATAGAGCACTCATTCGAGAACCGTGCGCCGACGTATACATAAGTACTTGTAAACACTGTTGGTGCTACCCCACTTGTAAGCAGTTGTGCAAAACACGGCACATTGGCTCAGCTCGCTTCAACACTAGGCTATCGACCAGCTAACAATCAACAATCTGCTGTCTGACATATAAGCAACTATGTATCTTGTTACAGTGGTTCATGCAGTTAATTGAGGCCACAATGTAATAAATTCCAAACGTTCACACGCTAGTCCAGCGCTCATGTGGAACACTCACATTAAACTCGTCTTCATCAAAAACTTGAAAAGCATAAGTTCAGCAATTTTATACATCTCAATGATTCATAGAACATATCAAACATATACTAGTTCATAGCAAAAGACAAAGTTGTGAGAAGGTTTACAAATCAGGAAAAAACAAGCAAGGCTTCTCTCTGAGCAAAGGGCCTCCCGGCATGCTTAAATTTCCTGGAATTCACTCTCGTTTTTTCTTGTTGCCACCATTCAGGGTTAGGTTCTCTCATTCCAGAATAACCAATTATAATTGTGGTCTCAGCTGGAATGCTGAACTAAACCATGCAGTGTACTGACCAGGTGAAATTCTTGTGCATTCCACTAAATTTAAGCACCGCTATTTGCAGAAATAAGCATACCACAATGCCTCTTGTCCGCGCACCTGTCCAAAAACTGCCGTGCAGCCGTGCCAGCTAGTCCTCGGTCCATCGATGAACTGGTAGAAAGTGCATTCAGGACTAGGATGCAGTTGTTTTCGCTCGTCCCTGCACTGCAATCAGGAAGTAAAACGTACAAATCAGCTTCTTTTTGATTCCGTTGGTCATTCTACCTTAGTTACTACCAATGTAGGGATACCTTGAATACGGGAGGTTAGACGATGACAAAGAGGGATAGCCATCTCATTTTGCGCAGATGTACTAAAACTGAGGTGTGTGCTTTTGATTACGCGGATAGAAACGATACAGAGACAGACATCCCGAAACGATATGGAGACAGGCATCCCTGTTTGCGCAAATAAGAACTATGGTTATTTAAACAGTGACAGATATTACTACTTTCCCCCGTTTCCTCTTAGAACCAAGTCCTAGATTCATGCTACAGCTTTCCCACTTTCTTCCCGGTTTGAACCAACGTTTTGAGTCGACTGTATGAAATAGCTTTACTTCTAATAATAGTAGAAGTCTAGGTGGCTTTGGAACAGCGGACGGAAGTAGAAAAGGATCCACATGAAGGGAGCTGTGGCAGTTGAGCAAGGCAGGTTTTGAAGGAATATATACCTGAGGGTCGTCGGCATGTCGCAAAGACGGCGTCGGAAGGCCGCATCTTGGCCACCATACCGCAGGGAGGAAGAAGGGGTCGGAGGCCCTCCCGAGCCGGTGCTCTCTTGGCGAGAACGGCACGGCCACCGATCGGGACGCGCGGGCAGCCGTTGGTATCCTCCCTCGCCGCCGACGACAACATGAATGATGCACCTACACCCCTGCCCCGGTCGAGGTTGTCCGGCCGGATTTGTGACCAGCCGTGAGCTGAGAGAGAGTGTGGCCACCTATGTGTTGCTTAGATCTGGAGAGCATGAGAGAGTGAACGAGAGGAACCCTAGTAAAGCAAGCGCTAAGGCTCCTACTTTTATATATAGTGGAGTGATTTTGTTGTACCAGCTTCAAAAAAATGCGCTCCTACGTGTACCCACGAGTGGGTGGGAGAGAACTAGTGCGTGCGTGCACCGCTTCTCTTCGTGAGAGTACAATATACTATGCCCAAAGAACGTTCGCCGCAAGAGTAATAGTACAAGTGTGTGACGTGTGAGCTAAAATAAAATGTGCGCGCCGTCTTTTGTTTTTTAGAAGTTCTGAGGGTAGGGTGTGAAGAGCACATATGTGCGTGACGTCTACCTGCAGATAGACGGTGGGTGCGACGTGCGAGTCTGCGAGAGGACTCGGGAGAGTCGTGACTCGTGAGGGTGCGTGTGCGTGAGAGAGAGGGGGGCACGTATCAATGCAATGCATGTGTCCGTAAATCATTATCCGACAAACGTTCGCCACAAGCCTTTTCCTGACGAACGCCATAAGAACCGTTAGATCAGCATCCGACAGTGTCTGTTTTACCATGTCATTTAACAGAACAGCCACTCCTCCTACACACAAATCTTCCAAGTGAGTGTTAGCAACTGTCGTATGCTCCATCCATTCCGAAATGCAGTGCATATAGCTTTATTGAAAATTCGAACGTCGCAAACTTTTACCGAGTTTTTGTGTACCAAATTGCACATGTAGAATACCATGTATATGTCATTTCATTCATCTTCGAGAGGTAACTATAAAGTTGGGTGAGGAGTCTACAAAGAAAGACCATCGTATCACCCGCAGCAATTTCAAGCATCCTTTAGTGTCGAGGAATATCATAGGAACTCTATATGATATGAGTTTTATAGGATTTTTTCCTTTAGAGCCAATTGGTTCATAGGAATATATTCATATACTCCACATTTCAAAGGAAATAAACATGATATCATTTCTATAGCTTTAGAGCCACTTGGTTCATATGAATGGATTCCTATACTCCCTTAATTTCAAAGGAAAATAAACATTAGCGTATATTCAATAGAAAAGTTCCTATGATATGAACCAAATTACATCTCTTTTCTAATCCCTCCTCATAGGAATTGAGATACATGTCATCTCTAGATTCAATAGAAAAGTTCCTATGATGTGAACCAAATGACTTTTTTTTGCAATCCCTACTCATAGGAATTGAGATGGTCCGTGTCATCTCTTTCCCTACAACTTCCATGTATACATCTTCTATTCCTAAATAGATAGTACAACCCACTAGTAGTTTTTTTTCCAAAACATGCAACTATGGCACAAGAACTATATAGTGTGCCAATAACTTTGAAAGATGGTCGCTGGATGAAGCTAACCCGACAATGCAGAGGTAGGCAAATCCGAGCACTACTGGCCGTTGGATATCATCAACATTCCACCAGATCTGCCACATGTACAATTTAGAAGACTCCATGGTTGAACTTAAGCATAATGCACAAACCTCAAAACACAAGCACTTCTCCTTTGTTCTAGAATCTTTTGTATCATAATTGATTATTATTTTTCTAAATAAATTGCCATTATTTGTTTTTTACTTTATGATTTACTCCCTCCGTTCCAAAATAGATGACCCAACTTTGCACTAACTCAAAGTCAGTGCAAAGTTGGGTCATCTATTTTGGAACGGAGGGAGTACAATGCACAACCCCATGAATCTTAACATTTTTATAAAACTTATTGATTTTGAATGAGATGAACTATAAGAACTAAATGAACATCTACATCATGCATATATGACTCAAAGATTTACATGCTATAGTGTGCTTTTATTCATAATTTGGTTTCGAAATCTCATGCGTTCAATACATGTGTACTCCATCCGTCCGCGAATAAGTGTACTTCTAGCCTTTGTTCTAAGTCAAAGTTTTAAAATTTTGCCCAAATATATACAAAAGAGTAGTAACATATATGACATAAAATTGATATATTATGAAATTACAATTCAAAATGAATCTAGTGATACTAAACCAAGCCTCTAACCCACCTTGTCCTAGCAAACCGTTGTTTGGCTATGTTACCACTTTGTTCAGCCCCTCTTATAGCGTTGTTAGTTGCAGGTGAAGATTGAAGTTTGTTCCTTTTTGGAACATGGAGATGTTGTTCCTTGTTGGAACATGTTTACTTGTTGGGATATCACAATATCTCTTATCTAATTAATGCATCTATATAGTTGGTAAAGGGTGGAAGGCTCGGCCTTATGCCTGGTTTTTTGTTCCACTCTTGCCGCCCTAGTTTCCGTCATATCGGTGTTATGTTCCCGGATTTTGTGTTCCTTACGCGGTAGGGTTATAATGGGAACCCCTTGATAGTTCGCCTTGAATAAAACTCCTCCGTCAATGCCCAACCTTGGTTTTACCATTTGCCACCTAGCCTTTTATTTCCCTTGGGTTCTGCAGACTCAAGGGTCATCATTATTTTAACCCCCCTGGGCCAGTGCTCCTCTGAGTGTTGGTCCAACCTGTCGGCCGCCGGTGGCCACCAGGGGCAACTCTGGGCTGGCCTACCGGAAGTTTGGACAATCTGAATGTGCCCTGAGAACAAGATATGTGCAGCTCCTATCGGGATTTGTCGGCACATTCGGGCGGTGTTGCTGGACTTGTTTTATCATTGTCGAGGATGTCTTGTAACCTGGATGCCGAGCCTGATCGGATTGTCTTGGGAGAAGGAATATCCTTCGTTGACCGTGAGAGCTTGTGATGGGCTAAGTTGGGACACCCCTGCAGGAACTTTCGAAAGCCGTGCCCGCGGTTATGGGCATGGGTTGACAGACTTGTATTCCTTGCATCACATATAGCCCTCAAGTCTATAGATATTAACATCATCTTGGGAATGGACTGGATGAAAGCTCATCATGCCAAGATTGATTGTTACACAAGGTCTGTTCAGCTTACACACCCATCTGGCAAGATAGTCACTGTCTCCACTAGAGTTGCAAAGTGTCAACTCTATTCTCTTAATGCCAACCCTGTTCGAGACCTTGAAGATATCTCGCTAGTCCGTGACTTTCCGGATGTCTTTCCAGAGGAACTGCCAGGTGTTGCACCTGACAAAGATGTAGAGTTTGTCATAGATCTTATCCCAGGAACCGCTCCAATCTCTAGGAGACCTTACAAGATGGCACCCTTAGAACTAGCTGAGCTTAAGAAACAACTCGATGAATCCTTGCAAATGGGTTTCATCCGTCCTACCTCTTCTCCTTGGGCTTGCCCCGTCCTGTTCGTCAAGAAGAAGGATGGTACGGACTGGATGGTTGTAGATTATCGTCCCGTTAATTTGGTCACGATAAAGAACAAGTATCCGCTCCCCAGGATCAACGATTTGTATGATCAGCTCACTGGATCCTCAGTCTTTTCCAAGATGGATTTGAGGTTAGGCTACCACCAAATCAAGATCAGAAATGGGGACATTCCTAAGACGGCTTTTGTCACTCGTTATGGCCAGTACAAGTACACCGTCATGTCCTTTGGTCTAACCAGTGCTCCATCTACATTCTCTCGCTTGATGAACTCGATTTTCTTGGAGTACTTAGATAAGTTCGTCGTGGTTTACCTCGATGATATTCTTATTTACTCGAAGAACGAGGAAGAGCATGCCGAACACCTTAGACTTGTGTTAGAGAAACTCAGAGAGCACCGCCTTTATGCCAAGTTCTCCAAGTGTGAATTTTGGTTGCCGGAAGTGACCTATCTCGGCCACGTGATCTTTGGCAAGGGCATTCCCGTCAATCCCGAGAGAGTTCAGGCTGTTCTTGATTGGACTCCGCCTGAAACAGTTAAGCAAGTTAGGAGTTTCCTTGGCCTAGCCAGTTATTGTCGCCGCTTCGTTGAGAACTTCTCCAAAGTGGCCAAACCTCTCACGGAACTTCTCAAGAAAGATAAAAAGTTTGAGTGGTCCCCACAGTGTGAGCACAGTTTTCAGGAACTGAAGAGACGCCTGACTTCTGCTCCCATACTTGTGCCACTGGATTTCACTAAGGACTTTGTTATCTATTGTGATGCCTCACGATAGGGACTAGGTTGCATTCTTATGCAAGATCGCCATGTGATTGCCTATGCATCTCGACAGTTGCATCCACATGAGGAGAATTATCCTACACATGATCTAGAGCTTGCAGCCGTAGTCTATGCACTTAAGACCTGGCGACATTACCTTCTCGGTAAACGTTGCGAGATTTACACCGACCACCAGAGTCTCAAGTATATCTTCACCCAACCAGATTTGAACCTTAGGCAAAGACGTTGGTTGGATTTGATCTCAGATTATGGCTTAGGGATTACCAAAACCCCAGGCAAAGGGAATGTCATGGATGATGCGCTAAGTCGTAAGTCCTATTGCAACAATCTTATGTTGCAGTAGGGCCAACCACTTCTTCATGAGGAATTATGTAAGCTCAACCTTCACATTGCTCCTCACGGATTCCTTTCTACTTTGGTAGCGAAACCTACTCTTGTGGATCATATCATAGAAGCCGAGAAGCATGATACCGGGATTACCCGGATCAAGAGAAACATTGCCAAGGGCATTGCTGGTAGTTTCTCTATAGATGACCGAGGTGTTGTGTTCTTCGGGAATCATTTGGTGGTTCCCAAGAAGCAACATCTTCGGAAATTAATCCTTGAGGAGGCTCATGAATCTCCTCTCACGATTCATCTCGGTAGTACTAAGATGTATCAGGACCTACGCCAGAGGTTCTGGTGGACTAGGATGAAGAGAGAAATTGCTCAGTTCATTGCTAACTGCAACGTTTGTTGTCGCGTTAAGGCAGAGCATCAAAGGCCTGCTGGCACCCTTCAGCCTTTAGCTATTCCTGAGTGGAAATGGGATAAAGTTGGTATGGACTTCATCACCAGCTTTCCCAGGACCAAGAAAGGGAATAATGCTATCTTCGTAGTCATTGATCGTCTTTCCAAAGTGGCTCACTTCCTACCTGTTTGAGAGAGTATCACTGCTAGTCAGCTCGCTGACTTATATATTTCTCGAATAGTGTCACTTCATGGTGTTCCACTAGAGATCAATTCAGACCGTGGTAGTCTTTTCACTTCTCATTTCTGGGAGAGTTTCCAAACTGCCATGGGCACCCATCTTTCCTTCAGTACCGCTTTCCACCCTCAATCAAGTGGTCAGGTGGAAAGGGTCAACCAAATTCTCGAGGACATGCTTAGAGCTTGTGTTATCTCATTCAGTATGGATTTGGAGAAGTGTCTTCCCTTCGCCGAGTTTGCTTATAACAATAGCTACCAATCCAGCCTCAAGAAAGCTCCTTTTGAGGTTCTGTATGGACGAAGATGTCAAACACCTTTGAACTGGTCAGAAACCGGTGAAAGACAATTCTTTGGACCGGATATGATCCAGGAGACAGAAGAGCAAGTTCTCATCATTCGTGAGAATTTGAAAACAGCCCAATCTCGTCAAAAGAGCCAGTATGACCGTAGTCATAATGAAGTGGCTTATGAAGTTGGCGACAAAGCTTACTGAGGGAGTCCTGGATTAGGGGGTCTCCGGACAGCTGGACTATCTCCATGGGCTGGACTGTTAGACTATGAAGATACAAGATTGAAGACTTCGTTTCGTGTCCGGATGGGACTCTACTTGGCGTGGAAGGCAAGCAAGGCAATACATATATGGATATCTCCTCCTTTGTAACCGACCTTGTGTAACCCTAACCCTCACCGGTGTCTATATAAACCGAAGGGTTTTAGTCTATAGGACAACAATCACAACATACAATCATACCGTAGGCTAGCTTCTAGGGTTTAGCCTCTCTGATCTCGTGGTAGATCTACTCTTGTAACACCCATATCATCAATATTAATCAAGCAGGACGTAGGGTTTTACCTCCATCAAGAGGTCCCGAACCTGGGTAAAACTTTGTGTCCCTTGCCTCCTGTTACCATCCGGCCTAGACGCACAATTCGGGACCCCCTACCCGAGATCCGCCGGTTTTGACACCACCATTGGTGCTTTCATTGAGAGTTCCTCTGTGTCATCGCCGTTAGGCTTGATGGCTCCTACTATCATCGATAGTGATGCGGTCCAGGGTGAGACTTTTCTCCCCAGACAGATCTTCATATTCGGTGGCTTTGCACTGCGGGCTGATTCACTTGGCCATCTGGAGCAGATTGAAAGCTACGCCCCCGGCCATCAGGTCAGATTTGGAAGTTTGAATGATACGGCCAACATCCGTGGGGACTTGATCTTCGACGGATTCGAGCCACAGCCGGGTGCGCCGCACTGTCGCGATGGGTATGACCTAGCTCTGCCACCGAACAGTACCCCAGAAGCCGCGCCCGCATCAGCTCCGACCCTTAGTTCGGAGCCAACTGCGCCAATCGAGGACGGGTGGTTAGACACCGCCTCAAGGGTTGTAGTCTCAACGGTGATCGAGCCAAACACCAGCATAAATATCCATGCAGCCTATGACTCCAAGGTGTCGGACTCTCTTCCGGACCCCGAACCATCCGCGCCCCTGCCAATCGAATCTGATTGGGCGTCGATCATGAAATTCACCGCCGGGGATACCTTTCAGCACTCACCCTTCGGCGACATTCTGAATTCACTAAGGTCTCTCTCTTTGTCAGGAGAGCCCTGGTCGTATCATGGCCAACAGGATTGGGATGTGGACGACGAAGAAATTCGACGCCCACCCACCACCCACTTAATAGCCACTATCGATGATTCAACCGACATGCTCGACTTCGACTCCGAAGACATCGACGGTATGCACAATGATGTGGGAGGCGAAGAGGAACCACCGCCCACAGGGCGCTGGACGTCCACTTCATCATACGACGTATACATGGTGGTTACACCAAAAGAAGACGACGAGGAACGGAAGGACGCACCGAAGGCGTATTCCCTCGAGAAGAAGTCAAAACAGCGGCACAAGCGCCGTCCCAAATCACGCCTCGCCAGAAATAACGATAACACAGACCCAGCGTTGGAGCAGGGCGAACCACTGCCGGACCACGGCAATACGGAGAATCAAACCGAACAAACCAATTCGGTCAAAGATAATAGTCCGGATAACACAACACCGGACAGGCACCCGGAGCAGCAGAATGCCCGTCAAAGGCTTGTGGCCACCGCGAGGAGTCTGAAAAAGCAGCAGCAAAGGCTCAAGGCTGCGCAGGACACACTCCAAATCAGATGGAGTAAAGTACTCAACACAGCAGCGAAGTACGGCGACAATCGCCCCACCAAGGGCTACCCAAAGCAGAAGTTGCTACCTAAATTCGATGAGGAGGCCTCAGACCCCTCACAAGCAAAAATCAAAACAGCCACCTGGCCGGATAGACGACCTCACGGCCAACATAGAGCGGCAAACAATGCCACCCACAAGACAATACGTGATTCACGCGAGGGCTTGCACCAAAAGGACAGCGCAACCAGATCCATCTATGGACCACGCAAGCGCGCCCCAGCATACGATATAACACAACAAACATCCGAACAACGCGGTACACCTAGATACAGGGGTGCCGCACACCCCCTATGTTTCACCGTCGAGGTGCTGGATCATGAATTTCCAGAGGGATTCAAACCTGTAAACATAGAGGCATACGACGGAACAACAGACCCTGGGGTCTGGATCGAGGACTATATCCTCCACATCCATATGGCTCGAGGAGATGGTCTCCACGCCATCAAGTACTTACCATTCAAACTCAAAGGGCCAGCTCGTCATTGGCTTAAAGGCCTCCCCGAAAACTCCATTGGAAGCTGGCAGAGCTCGAACACGCTTTTCGGGCAATCTTTCAAGGGACTTATGTCCGACCTCCGGATGCGGATGATTTGAGTCATATAACTCAATAGCCCGGAGAGTCAACCTGGAAGCTTTGGAACAGGTTTCTTACTAAAAAGTACCAAATTGTCGACTGCCCGGACGCCGAAGCCTTGGCAGCTTTTAAGCACAGCGTCCGTGGCGAATGGCTTGCCCGACACCGCGGCCAAGAAAACCGAGAACAATGGCAGCATTAGAAAAGCCTCATGACCTGCTTTTGCGCGGGCGAAGACAGCTGGCTAGCCCGATGTAGCTCCAGCGACCCCAGTACGTCTGAAGTTAGAGATGGAAATGGGAAATCACGGCGCAATAGAAATAACAAACGCCGGAATAAAAGAGATAGCACGAAGAGCACGGCAGTAAAGCTGGATTCAAAAGCTCTCGGCCAGGTCAGCAAAAGCCGCCCCCTAAAGGTGCCAGAGATGAACTGTCCAGCCTAAACAAAATTCTAGAACAAATATGTCAGGTCCATAGCACCCCTGGCAAACCAGCCAATCATACCCACAGAGAATGTTGGGTCTTCAAGCAGTCCGACAAGTTCAACGCAGTACACAAGGGGGAGGATACGCCAAGCGAAGATGAGGATGAGCCTCTCAAGGAAGACACTAGGGAATAAAAGAAATTTCCACTAGAAGTCAAAACGGTAAACGTCACACGTGATCAATGGCAGAAACAAAACAACACTCCCAGAAAAATACGCCCGAGGCCTATCACCGCGAAGTCCTGCCACTGGTTGTCTCAACCGATCACTTTCGACCATCGTGATTACTCAGCAAGTGTCCGGCGTGCAGGATGGGCTGCCCTGGTACTAGACCCAATAATTAACGGATACCACTTCACACGAGTCCTGATGGACGGTGGCAACAGTCTAAACCTGATATACCAGGATACAATCCGCGAAATGGGGATAGACCCAACAAAAATTTGCCATAGCAATATTACCTTTAAAGGAGTAACGCCAGGCCCAGGGGCTCATTGCACGGTCTCCCTGCTACTAAAAGTTATATTCGGCTTCCCCGATAACTTCCGTAGCCAACATTTAACCTTCCACATCGCTCCGTTTCAAAGTGGCTATCAAGCACTACTCCGACGCGAAACTTTCGCTTGCTTTAACGCAATACCACACTATGCTTCCCTCACACTCAAGATGCCCGGTCCACGTGGCATCATTATAGTGAACGGAAGTATTAAGTGATCTCTGCGCGCCAAAGAGCGTGCGGCTGCCCTGGCAGCCGCACACTAAAAACGGCCTCACCAACTAAAGCATTTAGCAGGTCGTCACGACCTCGGACACGGTTAGACGAGTCCGGCGCAGCCATATGCAATTTTTACCGGATCAATGATCACACCCCTATTACAAATACAAGGGTCTCAACGTGCGCAGACAAGCGACAATTCTTACTTACCTAGAATTATACATGATTTCTTTAAAAAACTATCTTTTTGCACGATAGCTTTTTTCACCAAAGCTCCTCTCTTTTACCAATAATCATCGTGCTACACCCGTCCAGGATACGGCACAATGGAGACACAGGCGCAGACGTGCAGCAGGGACCTGCTCCAAGGATTCTTTTTAGATTAAGACCCTGCGTAAACCTTTTTTGTTGTCTCTTGTTGATACATATCCACCGAATTCTCAGCACAGTCGAGAAGGATGCTGGCATCTTGGCATGTGGCCACGTCAGAATAATGCATGTGCCTGGACACAAGGGGCTTCTTATGAAGGGCACTATCTAGGCCCGGTTTATACCATAAAGACCGAATACCTTAGGGAGTGTTCGGCGTCGCGAGTTTGGCCTTATATGCATCAGCTCCGAATCATTGTCTTTGGTCAAATGTTGGGTTTGCCCGGCTCCTGTGTTTTGGTGCCTTATGTTCCGCTTTACCGGCTAAGGTAGCACCAGGAGAACTACTGCGATTGTGCCCTGGTCCATCCGGATGAGCACCTCAGTAGAGAAAGCCGAAAACTGACTGTCATGATATAGCGTGAGATTGGTCAACCACTCGGTGACCTATCGGAATGTTAGAATTCCTCTGCCTTGATGAAGGGCCGTTTCCCGGCCAGGCATGTACGCACCCCGCGATCGGGAGAGTGCGGAGCCACCATGGGCTATTTAGTAGCCCCACTGTCAAACTCCTATGGCTAAGTGAAAGTGTTAAAGCATTATAGTCCGGTTGCCTCGCTCGCTACGCTATCACCTCCTTAATAGGACCAAGACGTTGAGTTAAGTGTGAACACGCGTTTTTTGCGAACACCCCCGCATTTTATGCGTGGGGGTTGAAGCCGACGGCTGCAATCTTTCAGGTTATACACATGTATACATAAACGGCCGCACAGGAGGCATCATACTACTTTCAGGCAAAAGTATAAAAATAACCTTATAAAAAATTCATAAAAGCATTGTGCTTACAATGAAAATACATATCACTCAAACATAATATTTTTCGAGCACTGGGCCTCTATCAAACGAGCACCCTCGAGAACCTCCTCGAAATAGTGCTCGGCAGCCACCCGACCTATGGCCGATCCCTGCGCCGCAACAGTGGTAGCGTCCATCTCTGCCTAGTATGCTTTAACACGGGCAAGGGCCATCCGCGAACCTTCTATGCACGCCGACCTCCTCATCGCATTAATGCGCGGCACCGCATCAAGGAACTGCTGCACTAAGCTGAAATAGCTATTCGGCTTTAGTCTTTCCGGCCATAGCTGATCCACAACAGACCTCATGGTGAGTCCGGACAACCTATTCAGTTCGGCCCATTCGGTTAGCTAGTCAGTCAATGAAAGCGGACGCTCTGGAACGTGGAATTGCGTCCAGAACAGCTTGTCCACTTCACGATCAGTCTGACCTTGGAAGTACTTAGCCGCATCGGCAGCGCTCGCTGCCAAATCCATATACGCATCTGCCGAACTCCACAGTCGATCCAGAGGGGCATACCGAGGATCTCCGAACTTCCTCCGTAACATGAAGGGTTTCCCAGCCGCAATATCCCCGGCTTCCCGCAGCTCCTCCTTCTTCGCTCTCATAGCAGAACGGGTGTCTTTGTCCACCGCCGCGACCTTCTCATGGTCCATTGCCTTCGCTTGGTTTTCTTTTTCAATGAACCAACAACGGTCGGCGGTGTCTTTTAATTCTACGGCCATCTTGGCCATCTTCTCCTGGCTCTCGCAATGTGCAGCCTTCTCGGCTTTCAACTCTTTGGCTGCCTTCAAAGCAGCCGCATTACTAATCCTTGCTTGTTCCTTGGCTCGGGCAAGTTCCGCCCGCAAGGCTTCCACGGTGGCAGCTCCATCTGCAGTCACAACATATTAAAGATATTGGCATTATGCTGCTCTTACTATGTGGCGTTCGCCGGATAATAACACTTACCATGTGCCTCATCAAGCCTCTTGTTAACAAGCTCGATGTCGGCGCCTGCCGCATCCAGTTGTCGTTTTAATTGGGAAAACTCCCTAGTCCGGCTAGCCAACGGAGCTCCCACCACCTGCACATAAAGGCAGTTTGGTTATTGCCTGGCAATATGATCCTCTGTTCGCCGCCGTTCTCGACGACAACCAGAGTCTCAGGGGCTACTATAACATGTGCAGTACTATCACATATTATCTCACATACCTCAAAGCCTGTCAATAGACTCATAAAGGCTTCATGTAATCCGCTTTCAGCGGACGAGATTCTCTCCATCACCATACCCATCAGCGTACGGTGCTCTTCTGAGATGGCCGCTCGCCCCACCAACTCCCTCAGAACGTCCGACCGCACACCAGACGATGTCGGACTCTCTCGCATGCTCTCTTCGGGAGCCGAACACTGGGGACTTTGGGGGTCTACGGGATTATCTTCTGGCCTCACCGGATCCGGAGAGGCCCTCCGCGACGACACTTTGGGGTTGCCCGCTTTTGGAGCGGAGGAGTTCGGGGGAGGCGTTTCGCTCTCCATCATCTCTGGAAGAAGATCCCCTGAAGACGAGCTCATTTGAGAGGGGCTGAGGCCCAAACTGCAAGATAGATGCGGTGGTTATTTTCTCAGAGGAAAAAGATAGCATACCCTTACTATTGAAATATTTTGGATCACTTACGACTCATTGGAGGGCTGATCCCCCCGCAGACTCTGTGCAGCAGAAACACCCCCCAAGGCAGGACCCTCAGTGGGAGACCTCTTCTCCCGTTTGGAGGCTTCGGCCTCCGGATCCTCGAAAGCAGTCCTTTTCCTCCCCCGATCGTCCTCCTTCGTGGAGACGCTCGTTCCCTCGGTTGGAGCGGATAGCGATGGGGGCCTGCGTCCGCCCGTATTATCTCCCTCGGTATCTTCTTTCAAGGGCTCCGGGCAAGGTGCGACCTCGAGCATCTTCTCCAATACCGGATTTTCCAAACCCTCAGGGAGGGGGGCCGAACACCGAATCATCTTCGCCTTTGTTAGCCAGTCCTGATCAAAATGCAAACTCTCAGAAATAACTTCGAATAAAAGACAGCGTGTTCGGCTAGAGGATTTCTTACTTGTTCGGCGGCGCGGTTACTGCTCAGGCCCACGTCCTCGGTGATATCCAGACATTCCACTTGAGGTCCGAAGAATGACTTGTACATCTCCTCGTGTGTCAGGCCGAGGAAACTTTGAATGGCACATGGCCCCTCTGGGTTGAACTCCCACAAGCGCAGGGGCCCGCGTTTGCAAGGCTGGACTTGATGAACCAACATAACTTGTATTACCACAACCAAATTAAAATCTCCCTCGAAGAGATCTCGGATGCGGCTTTGCAGTATAGGCATGTCCTTGGCTGGACCCCAGCTCAGACCCCTGCTAATCCATGACATCAGTTGTGGTGGGGGGCCCGCGCGGAAAGGGGGAGCAGCCGCCCACTTGGCACTTCTGGGAGCCGCGACGTAAAACCACTCCCATTGCCATAATTCGGACACCTCTAGAAAGGAACCTTTCGGCCATGGAGCTCCTGCCATCTTGCATATTGATGCACCTCTACACGCTGCATGTTGCCCCTCGATCATCTTCGGTTGTACTTCAAAGGTCTTGAGCCACATGTCGAAGTGAGGGGTCACACAGAGGAAGGCCTCACACACGACAATAAATGTTGTGATGTGGAGAAAGGAGTCCGGAGCTAGATCGTGGAAATATAGCCCGTAATAGAACATCAATCCCCTAACGAAAGGATCCAGAGGGAGGCCTAGACCTCGGAGGAAGTGGGAGACGAACACAACATTCTCGTTTGGTTCGGGAGTAGGGACGACCTGCCTTTGAGCAGGCAGCCAATGCGAAACCTTGGTGGTCAGGTATCTGGCCTCCCTCAACTTCTTGATGTCCTCTTCCGTCACGGAGGAGGGCATCCATCGGCCTTGAAGGCTGGATCTGGACATGATTGAAGATCCGGAGCACCTAACCTGGGCTTTGGGTGTTAGAACTCGAGGCAGAAGAAGGGTTCGATTGAGCACGAGAGAGAAAGAGCAAAAACCCTGTCCCTTTATAAAGACGGCGAATATCAAGCGTCCTCTCCGTAGCCGTTTAGGACTTGCCTATAATCTAGGAGTCCTAGACATGGTTGGGTTACCCACGCGCGGTATTGATCAGAATCCCGTAATTGGGGGAACACGATCTCCGCTTCAGCAACACATGTCACGAAACCGCCTCGCGTTATGTGTGGAGCTGGTTGAAAGAAACGGTTCAAATAATCACCAGGCCATGACGTAACGTCATGCTGCCAAAACAAGCCAGCAAATTAGATCTGCGAAAGCGTTATTCTCTCTGCGGTGGAATGTGGAACTTATTTTGCAGGGTCGGACACTATCCTCGTATTCAAATTCTTCTGTGATGTATTCGGAGAAGCAACCCTCCTTGCAATGCCGAAGACAACTACGCGCCGGATTCATCATCATTGAAGCCTGGTTCAGGGGCTATTGAGGGAGTCCTGGATTAGGGGGTCTCCGGACAGCCGGACTATCTCCATGGGCCGGACTGTTAGACTATGAAGATACAAGATTGAAGACTTCGTCTCGTGTCCGGATGGGACTCTACTTGGCGTGGAAGGCAAGCTAGGCAATACGTATATGGATATCTCCTCCTTTGTAACCGACCTTGTGTAACCCTAACCCTCTCCGGTGTCTATATAAACCGAAGGGTTTTAGTCCGTAGGACAACAATCACAACATACAATCATACCGTAGGCTAGCTTCTAGGGTTTAGCCTCTCTGATCTCGTGGTAGATCTACTCTTGTAACACCCATATCATCAATATTAATCAAGCAGGACGTAGGGTTTTACCTCCATCAAGAGGGACCGAACCTGGGTAAAACTTCGTGTCCCTTGCCTCCTATTACCATCCCCCCCTAGACGCACAATTCGGGACCCCCTACCCGAGATCCGCCGGTTTTGACACCAACACTTACCTTCGGGTTACCCCTTTGAAGGGTACCCATCGATTCGGTATCAAGGGCAAGTTCGCTCCTCGTTACGTTGGTCCCTTTCTCATTCTCGCTAAACAAGGAGAGGTTGCCTACCAGTTGGAACTACCCTGACATATTTCTTGAGTGCATGATGTCTTCCACGTCTCTCAACTCAGGCGTTGCTTCTCGGATCCTATCCGCAGAGTGGACCAAGAAACGCTTGATCTCCAAGATAACCTCACATATCGAGAGTACCTGTTCGCATTCTTGATCAAGTAGAGCATGTCACTCGATGTCATAACATCAAGTTTCTCAAGGTTCAGTGGTCTCATCATTCTGAGAGAGAAGCTACCAGGGAGCGAGAAGATCGTCTTCGACTGGAGTACCTCGCTTTCTTTCCACCAACTCCTGAATCTCTGGACGAGATTCTTCCGAGTGGGGGAGAGTTGTCACATCCCTAGTTCTGGTATGACCTAGGCTAGCCTTCATGTTTGCATCATGTTTAAATTTCATTGAAATTTGAAATGGGGATTTGTGAAACCCTCAAAATCATTCTGGAAATGACCCAAATAAAAAAATTGCTCCAAAAGGTCCAAGAAAATGCTCATGTTGCTCTCTGGAAATATTGGACAGAGATAAAAATGAAATCAATATTTTTAAGAGCTCATAAGTATTTTTTGGGCATTTGGAATTAATCCAGTAATTATTTGCCTTGGATATATATTTGTTATATATATAATATATGTCCAAAAATGCTGTTAATTGTTGAGGAGTTTTGGAGCAATCCAACTAGTTCCTACAAAAATTGAAAGAAGTAAATAAAATGATTTAGTATTTTACTAAATCAGAAACAAATGTCAGAAAATAGAAAATAGAAATAAAAGACAGAGGAGAGGGGTACGGCTTACCTGGCGCTCACCTGACATGGCCCAGCGCGGCCCAGCCCACCAGAGCCAGGCGCCAGTCGTCTCCTTCGTTGCCAGGAAGACGACGGTGTGGCGCACGCACAAGAGGCGAAGCCACCTCCTGCTTCCACCTCCTGCTGCCTCCCCCGTCCTCACTCGAGCGCCACGGAGACGCCCGCAACCCCCTGGTCACTCCCCCTCTCTCCCGTGACTATCCCTCGTCTGTCCGCCTTCCCCGAGCACCACCGAGCGAAGCTCGTCGCCGCCGCTCACCGTCGCCGTAGCTACTAGCCCACGCCGAGCCCCGTTGCCTTGTGCCACTAGTCTGCCGTCGAGCACCGCCTCACCAAGACGAAGGTCACATCGCCAGACTCCCTGTGACGACGCCTCCGAGCTTGTCACCGCCGCATCTGCCACCGGACTTCGCCCATCGATCTGCGTCGTCCAGTGCCTCCCCGAGCTCAACGACGGCGCCATTCGAATCTCTGTGAGCCCCGTCGTCATCTTCCCCTTCTCCCCTGGTCGCGCCTGCCCTCTACGCCATAGCCCCGCCATGGCCGAGAGCTTCTCGCCGCCATGCTCGTCCCTGCTGTCGCTTGCAAGCCCTGACGACCAAACCGAGCTCGGAGACTTCTTCCATGTGCTGCGTAGATGCCTCTGCGCTGCTCAGCTCCCTCGCCCGCGAGCTCTAGCCCTCCCAGCCGCAACCACCGAGCTCCGGCCGCCGCCTCGAGCCCCGCTCTGGCGAGCACCGGTGCCCCCGCAGCCTCCCACCAGCTCCCCTGGATGCGGACGACGACGGGCTACGCCCCGGTGGTCTTTGCGTGTCCAAACGCCGCCTGTAGCGCGAGCCCAAGCCACTCCGGCGAGCCTCCGCCGCGAGATGTAGTCGCCGGTGCTTAATCCGGCGACGCTGACATGGCAAGATTAGTTTAGGACTAATCCCCCCCCATTAGTGACACTGACAGTGGGCCCCAGCGCCACTAATCCTATAATTAGGTTAAACTAACCCCCTACTTAACCTGTTACACTGACGTGTGGAGCCCACAAGTCAGGTTTGACCCCAGTCAGCGCTATTGACTTGCTGACGCAAGCATGACGCAGCGGTGACGCAGTTATTTCTTTTCTGGTTTTAATTTAAATCAGGAAATTCCAGAAAATGTTATAAACTTCAAACATTCATAGAAATTCAACTGTAGCACAGATTGAAATAATTTATATATGAAAAATTATCAGAAAAATTCAATCTATCCATCTGTACCATTTTCATGCATGACAAACCAACTTATACATGTTGTATATGAGGAAACACATGAATGGCATTTATAAAGGCTTATTTTGGAGTTGCATTTGAAACTTTGTTTCAAATGGACTTCATGCAAATAAATGCTAGTTGCATTAACTCAAACAACATCACATCTTCATGCCATGTTCATGCATCATATTGTTGCATATGCTTGTGTATTGATTTCCGACACCGTGCCCTCTCGATAAGTCCCGCTCCAGAGAGTGCTCCAGAGTACCTGTCTGAGGAGCAGTGACCCCCTGTTGTTCTACCAGGCAAGCAAACCCCCTTGTTCATTCCGATACAATCCTACTCTCTCGCTCCTGCTCTCAATTATTGCATTAGGACAACAACGATTCACTTGCTACTCTATGCTGCGGTAGTTGAACCCATTCCTCTGCATGACCTGTCATTGCCACAATAAATAGTTAAAACCCACTAGCATGTGTAGGAGTTGATTGAGCCATGTTGTGTTACTACCATGCTTTGCCTGCTATTGCTTAGAGTATGTCAAGTCTGATTCATTGGGAATGAATTAGAGTACAGTGCTATGTTCTAATGTTGAGAGTTAAGCGTGTGAACACGATTTGGTAAAGGTAGCGGTGAGAGGCCATGTAGGAGTACATGGTGGGTTGTCTCACTGGAACCGTCCCTAAGAACTGAGTTCTGTGTATGTTGTCCAAGGACTAGCTACTACCACACATTGGGTTCCGGTAACTCGACCCCTCTCGACTTATTAGCCAACTTGATCTCTGTCCAGGAGTTGCAAATAGTTTCTGGTGTTTGTAGGTAGTGCTATTTTTTACCGAGTGGCACCCGGCAAGGTGGACTTGGGACAGACTAGGTACACGTGGCCCGGTGTACCGAGTGGCACCCGGATGGTGGGCTCGGGAATCCTGTACACATCGTTTGGGGCCGTGAGCGAAACCTTGGCCAGATCTCCTTGCGGATGGAACCCGAATAGGCGATAAACCTGGACTAGAGTCTTGTGTGGTTAGTCAGGTCGTGGCCGACACCCTCTCCAGGCTTCCGCTTGAAGGTTGCCGAGATACATGACGTGTATATGGTGATAAGTGGTGAGAGTGTGTGTGAAGAAGTACACCCCTGCAGGGTTATCATGATCTATTCAAATAGCCGTGTCCTCGGTTATGGACTTCTTGGATGCTTACGTGGTACATAGACAACTTAAAGTGGATACTCTAAAATGCTCAAGACAAGTGTGTGTGCTATGGATGGCCTTCTTGTAAGGAGACGGGGATGAATCCATAGTAGTGTATTGATGTGGTGATTAGTGGACTCGTGTGCGCTACCTCACCTCAAAGAAGTTTCTCGTTGTCGTAGAACAGGATAGCCACTTAGTCAAAGCTGGCTTGCTGCAACTAAACCCCACATTACCTTCTTGATACAAATGCATGTATGATAGGATCTGATGTAAGTCTTGCTGAGTACCTTTGTACTCATGTTTGCTTTATTTATGTTTTGCAGGTGAGCCATCTGTCTCACTAGTAGTACCACATGGACTTCGATGAGTAGCTTGTTACCTCAGCTACGATCTTGTACCCTTGGGAGGGACTTGTAGATAGTCAGGCTTCTCAGCCTTTTTCTTTTGTAGTTGTCTGTACTCAGACATGTAATGCTTCCGTTGCTTGTATGCTCTGAATGATGGGTCATGTGACCCCTGTTTGTATTTAATGCTATGTGGCTCTTCTGAGCCTTTATCTATATGAGTTTGAGTTATGTTGTGATGCCATGTTGTACAACACATACTTGCATGTTATGCGTACGTGTGACGTGTATTGCTATGTGTGGGATCCGACAACCTAGTTGTTTATCCTTGGTAGCCTCTCTTATGGGGAAATGTAGTCTAATGCTTCCTTGAGCCATAGTAGTCTGCTACAGCCCGGTTCACTGGAGTCCTGCTAGCCCAGCACTACTGCTCAGGACACTTGACTGGCCGGCATGTGTTTCACTTCGTTCCTGTGTCTGTCCCTTCGGGGAAATGTCACGCGGTGACATCCGGAGTCCTGCCTAGCCTGCTACAGCCCGGGTTCCCCGGAGTCCTGTTAGCCCAGTGCTACAGCCCGGATTCACACGCTGCTGACCGACATGCTCGATGTGAATCATGTATACCTGTCCCCGTAAGTTAGTGCCACTTTGGGTTCATGACTAGTCATGTCGGCCCGGGTTCTCTGTCATGTGGATGCTAGCGACACTATCATATACGTGAGCCAAAAGGCGCAAACGGTCCCGGGCCATGGTAAGGCGACACCCGTGGGAATACCGTGCGTGAGGCCGCAAAGTGATATGAGGTGTTACATGCTAGATCGGTGTGACTTAGAATCGGGGTCCTGACATCACCTCCGCAGATATCTTTCAGCACTCGCCCTTTGGCGACATACTGAACTCATTAAGGTCTCTCTCACTATCAGGAGATTCCTGGCCGAACTATGTTCGGCAGGACTGGGATGCGGATGACGAAGAAATTCGCCGCCCACCCACCACCCACTTAGTAGCCACTGTCGACAATTTGACCGACATGCTCGACTTCGACTCCTATGACATCGACGGTATGGACGATGATGCGGGAGACGAAGAGGAACCACTGCCCACAGGGCACTGGACAGCCACCTCATCATATGATATATACGTGGTGGACACACCCAAAGAAGGCAATGGCGACGAGACAACGGAGGATGAACCCTCCAAGAAGCAAACCAAGTGCCGACGTCAGTGGCGCCACTCTAAGTCTCGCAAAAGCAAAAGCGGTGACACCGGCACAGGAGATAATAGCACTCCGGACAGTGCCGAAGATGACAACAATCCCCTCCAACAAGATTTAGAGCAGGAGGATGGAGAAGCCAGCCCTCCCAAGAGAGCAGCAGATGGAGAGGCGGAGGATGATAATTACATGCCTCCCTCCGAAGATGAGGCAAACCTCGACGATGACGAATTTGTCTTGCCGGAGGATCCCGCTGAGCAAGAGCGCTTCAAGCGCCGGCTTATAGCCATGGCAAATAGCCTTAAGAAAAAGCAACAGCAGCTTCAAGCTGAGCAAGATTTGCTAGCTGATAGATGGACTGAAGTCCTTGCGGCTGAGGAATATGAACTCGAACGCCCCTCCAAGAGTTACCCAAAGCGCAGGTTGCTACCCCGACTGGAGGAGGAAGCATTAAAACCTACATCTTCAGCATATGACGCGGCTGATCGGCCACCTCGTGTCCGCAACAGAGAGGCATTTCAGCCAAAAACTCAGCCCGCACCCCGACGCCACTCAAATAAAAATGACAAGGCACGGGGAAACACGCTAGACCTGCGAGACATATTGGAGGACAAAGCAAAACACGCAAGCTCGATCTACGGATCACGAGGTCGCACCACTACGCGAGACGATAACCATCACGCCGGATACAGTAAAAGTAAATCCAGCCGGGCCGAACACAACGGACAAGACTCATTCGAGCTGCGTCGTGACATAGCCCACTATAGAGGCGCCGCACACCCCATATGCTTCACAGACGAAGTAATGGATCACCAAATCCCAGAGGGTTTCAAACATGTAAATATCGAATCATACGACGGCACAACAGATCCTGCGGTATGGATCGAGGACTTCCTCATGCACATCCACATGGCCCGCGGTGACGATCTACACGCCATCAAATACCTCCCACTCAAGCTCAAAGGACCAGCTCGGCATTGGCTCAACAGCCTGCCAGCAGAATCCATTGGCTGTTGGGAAGATCTAGAAGCCGCATTCCTCGACAACTTCCAGGGCACTTATGTGCGACCACCAGATGCCGATGACTTGAGCCAGATAATTCAGTAGCCAGAGGAATCGGCCAGGAAATTCTGGACACGATTCATGACAAAGAAAAATCAAATCGTCAACTGTCCGGATGCAGAGGCCCTAGCAGCTTTTAAGCACAACATCCGCGACGAGTGGCTCGCCCGGCACCTTGGCCAGGAAAAGCCGAAATCCATGGCATCCCTCACGACACTTATGACCCGCTTTTGCACGGGAGAAGACAGGTGGCTGGCTCGCAACAGTAACATATCAAAGAACCGCGGTACTTCAAATACCAAGGATAGTAATGGCCGCTCACGATGCAAAAAACATAAGCGCCGCGTCAATAGCGACAATACTGAGGATACGGCAGACAATGCCGGATTCAGAGGCTCTAAACCCGTTCAGCGGGAAAAGCCATTCAAAAGAAGCACTCAGGGCCCGTCTAGTTTGGATCGTATACTCGATCGCTCGTGCCAAATACATGGCATCCCCGACAAGCCAGCCAACCACACCAACAGGGAATGTTGGGTGTTCAAGTAGGCTGACAAGTTAAACGTTGAAAACAAAGATAAGGGGCTACATAGCGATGATGAGGAGGAGCCCCAGCAGTTGGACACCGGAGGGCAGAAGAGGTTCCCCCCACAAGTGCGGACGGTGAACATGATATACGCAACCCACATCCCCAAGAGGGAGCGGAAGTGTGCGTTAAGGGATGTATATGTGTTGGAGCCAGTCGCCCCAATGTTCAACCCATGGTCCTCCTGTCCGATCACCTTCGATCGCAGGGACCATCCCACTAGTATCCGTCATGGCGGATTCGCCGCACTGGTCCTAGACCCAATAATCGACGGATTTCACCTCACTCGAGTCCTTATGGACGGCGGTAGCAGCCTGAACCTGCTTTATCAGGACACAGTGCGCAAAATGGGTATAGACCCCTCAAGGATCAAACCCACAAAAACGACCTTCAAAGGCGTCATACCAGGTGTAGAGGTCCATTGCACAGGCTCAGTCAAACTGGAAGTGGTCTTCGGTTCCCCGGATAACTTTCGGAGCGAGGAGTTAATCTTCGATATAGTCCCGTTCCGCAGCGGCTATCATGCACTGCTCGAGCGAACCGCATTTGCGAGATTCAACGCGGTACCACACTATGCATATCTCAAGCTCAAGATGCCAGGACCTCGGGGGGGTCATCACAGTCCATGGAAACACAGAGCGCTCTCTTCGCACGGAGGAGCACACTGCGGCCCTCGCAGCAGAAGCGCAAAGCAGCCTCTTAAGGCAATCCACCAGTTCGGCGATTAATGACCCGGACACCTTCAAGCGTGCAAGGAGTAATCGGCAACACATGACCGCCTAGCACGTTCCGAGCTCGCATAGCAATGCGTCCCCCACCCCAGTACCAGCCAAACGGCGAAATCCGTGCCAGGCGTACATAATTACCCATTGAAAATACCATGGGCACAGGTGGGGAGGGGGGCACGACTACGACATGCCCTAAGACGCGGCTCAACCGCACTAGGGGCTTCCCGCTATGTTATTTCTCTCTCTTTCAGGACTTTAATCTCTGGAAACCCTGTCCGGCGATACGATTGCCGGACACATGATGCAACAACCAAGGAGGCAGAAAGCTACGTCGCACCACGGAACTCCCAGCTCCTCTATGATACCGAGTGAAATACTTGCTTTAAATACCATTCCTCAGGTTGCCCTTGGAGGGGACATGTCAAATAGTCCTACTTTTTGCTTATGGCACTAATTGTATCATTCTACTTCGACGCACCTTTTTGAATAAACAATGCATAGCACTAGACTATAACCGCATATATATGTTCATTCTTGACATTCAGCACCCGTACACTCTGGTACGGCCAATACGCCAGGGGCTTAAGCGTACCCCATAATACGGTGTGAGATGTCCGAACACTTTCGGCAGTGCGGGACCCCGAACTTATAGCATTATATGCATCAGCTCCGAATCATGTCTTGGGTCAATAGTTGGGTTTACCCGGCTCCCATGTTTTGGCACCTTACGTTCCACTATATCGGCTAAGGTAGCACTGGGAGAACTACTGCGATTGTGCCCCGGTTCATCTGGGCAAGCACCTCAGTAGAGAAAGCTAAAACCGACTGTCATGATAAGGCGGGAGCTGGTCGCTGTTCGAGAGGTCTCGAGTCCCTAAAGACTTATGCCGCTTAGAGCGAGGAGTCGGCTTTGTCCGGCTTAAGGCGTGTATAGCGCCCCGAATTCGGCCTTCCGAATACTAGGGGCTTCGCCAAAATTTAAAATTGTAGACTTCTATGGCTAAGTGAGAGTGATAAAGCATTATAGTCAGATTGCCTTGTTCGTCGCGCTGAGCACCTCCCTCGAAGGACCTAACAATAGGAACAAGAGTGCTCAGATTCATCCCGAACACCCCAGCACTCATGGCATGGGGGCAGAAACCGACGACTAGCCATCTCTCATATTTAATTAACAGCCGCAGAGAAGGTAATATTTTAAATTCAAACAAGCGTTGCATAGCGCATATGAACAAGTTTTCATAATACAGGATCACACGAGCAAGTTCATTCAAAAATTACATCCTTCGCACACTCGTCCACCACAAGACGGGCACTCTTCAGGACACCCTCATAATACATTTTGGGGTGGCGATGCTCCTTGCCCTGCGGCGGCCCCTCCTTCACCAGCTTCTCTGCGTCCATCTTGGCCCAGTGCACCTTCACACTTGCAAAAGCCCGGCGTGCACCTTCGATGCAGACGGACCGCTTTATGACTTCCAGCCGCGGGCAGCCATCCACAAGCCACCTCACCAGGCTGAAGTAGCTGTTGGGAAGGGAGTCGCCAGGCCACATCCGGACTATAAGGCCCCTCATGGCCTGTTCGGCCGCCTTGTGCAGCTCGACCAGTTGCTTCAGCTGGTCGCTCACATGCATCGGGTGTTCGGTCCCAGTATACTGAGACCAGAACAACTTCTCCGTCGAGCTTCCCTCCTCGGCCTGGTAATACTTTGCGGCATCCGACACGCCGCGGAGCAAATCTACGAATGCTCCTGGAGAGCTCCGGACTCGGGTAAGTAACAACTAATTTACTTTCACATGCTTGCTTTGCATATTGAAGGCCTTACCCGCCGCTATCTTCCTCATCGCCTCAATTTCCTGGAGGGACTTTTGGGCTTCAGCCTTGGCATGCTTTGTGCTCTCGAGGGCCGCGGCAAGCTCGGACTCTCGCGTCTTCGAGTCAAGATCCAAAGCCTCGTGCTTCTTCACGAGAGCCTGGAGCCCTTGCTGCACCTCGCCCACCCATGCCTCTTGTTTTTCCCGCTCGGTGCGCTCCTGGCCGCTTTGTTTTCGGCCTCGGACAGCGCTTGCTTCAGGGTCGCCACTTCGGTCGTGGCCCCTGACACATCCATGATGATCCTATCAGTTTGCAACCGCATCTTATATATATATATACATACATAAACACTATTCTGATCACGGGATCAGAATAATATTCTAATCACAACCTGACCTGCCCCGCTAGTAGTACGTTGAACTTTCCTCTGAACTAGGTTGAACTTATGCCAACATCGCCCAAATGGGGCTTGCCATATACCGTTGGAAATCTATGGACATCAGTATCATGACCCAACTTAAATTTTTGGCAAAATATAAGTGCTTTAAGAGCAGTTTTGAAAACCGTTTTTTCTTCGCACAAAAAACATGAATCGTATTTTCGATCGCATTTCTAAACCGTTTATCGGAATGAGGCATATAATATGGCGTTGGAAAGCTGCTGCAAAACCGCTCCTTCCACATGTTGAAAGTTTTCTCTAATTCCCTATGGTTAAAGAGTAATTTGAAAAAACGTAAAATTTCATAAACCGAACAGCTGAGTTCGTTTTTTCGATGTCATTTCTAAACAGCTAATCCAATGGAGGCATATGACGGCGTTGGAAAGCTTATGAAAATGCGCTACTTTTTCATCTTGAAAGTTTTTTTCTAATTTCGAGTGGTTTAAGAGTAATTTAGAAAATGGTCCAAGACCTACCGAATTCGTATTTTTGAGCTAATTTTTTAACCGTTTGTCCGAATGCAGCAAATGATATGGCATTGGAAAGCTTGAACAAGTGCGAAACTGTTTGGTATGTATTGTTTTACCCAATTCTTTACGGTTTTAAGTCAGTTTTGAAAATGGCGAAAAACGTATTTTCGCCGTAATTTCTACAAACTTTATCGGAATGGGGCAAATAATATACCGGTGAAAAGCTATGGAAAATGCGAAACTTTTTCATGTTGATGGTTTTCTCTGATTCCTAGCCGTTTTCAAGTAATTTCGAAAACGGCAGGATCATGCGTTCTGCCTATATCGCGAAACAGATTCTTCGAAAATGCACTATGTGAAGAACCTGAATTTCTCGGCGCGTGTACCTGAACTTCACTCTATTTTTCACGTGATTTTTTTGCTCGTAGGTCTCCATCCACTACTCGTAACTCTCCATCCACTCATCGAAATAGAGCAAGTGATATACCAGTGGAAAGCTGCTGTAAGCACTTAACTTTCCCGTGTTGATCGTTTTTTCATATTAGCAACAATTTTAAAAGTTTTTCATCTGAAATTCATCCACTTTAGTAATTGAACTTCCTGCTGTTTTCAGTTGAACTTCTGTGACATATTTTCGTTTGTAATTTTCTCATCCATCGTCAGTGTTACACAAATGATATTCCTTTTGTACAAACCCCTCTCACAATAATTTTTTTAACTTTCTCCGACCGAGGACTTGAAACTTACACAAAATGATATTCCTGTAGTTTTTAGGTAAATTAGAAAATGGCGAGATCATGATTTCTGCGTTCATCACGAACGGAAATGCACTGCGTGAAGTAGTTGAACTTCACGGGCATGTCTGTTTGAACCTCACTCTGTTTTTGACGTGCTGTTTTTTGCACTGTGTGAAGTAGTTGAACTTCTAGGGCATGTCTGTTTGAACTTCACTCTGTTTTACTTTATTGTATTTTTTATTATACGAAACACACACCATGCAGTACGTGAACTTCTGGTTATTATCATTTTGAACTTCTCTCTGGTTTGAGAGAATTATTTTAAAACCCAAAAAACAACATATTTCTTATGTATTTTGGACATCTAAATACACGGTGAACCTCTCTCACAATAATTTTTTGAACTTTTCCTCACCGAGCACTTGAACTTCTAGCAACCATTTTTTTCGTTTATGAGTTGTTTTTGAAAGTGCAAACAATGGCATTATGTTTTTTATTTTTTGAACTTGTAAATCCTAGGTTTTAATAAACTCCGAACTTCTCTGTTATTTCAGTTTTGAACTTCACCTTTTTATTTTTTTGAGTAAAGAATTGTATTCGATTTCTATACAGAAAAATCGAACATCGAAATACAAGATGAATCTTTCTCGCAAGAATTTTTGAACTTCCTCGGACAGAACGCTTGAACTTCTTTCAACAAACCCTTTAAGCTTTTATTTTTTATACTTTTATTCTCACCTGAAATGCATTTCTTACAGTACATGAACTTCTCGTTGTTCTCACCATGAACTTCTATCACATTTTTGTACATACGTTGAATTACACCCAATTGAAGGTCGGGCGTCATTTTTTGCCATTTTAAAACATGTAATTGGAGGTCGGACATCTCGCAATATAAATTCTGAACCGTGCACAGGAGAGAGAATTATGTGTGAATAAAGCGGGTAGCAATTTCCAACGTTCCCTCGTCGAGCACTTGAACTTCTAGCAAGAATTTTTTTTCATTTTTATGAGTTGGTTTTTCAAAATGCCAAAATAGCATTGGTTTTTGTTTTTGTTTTTTGAACATGTAAATCTTAGGTTTTAATAAACTCCAAACTTGCATGTTATTTTAATTCAAACCTCATGTTGGTTTTATTTTTCTATTAACGGTTAGAATCCGAGTTTTCAATAAACATCGAACCGCTTCATTAATTTAATTTGAACTTCTAGGTTTCTTTTAGAAATGGGGAAATCCATTTACTAATTAAATTTTCTTTTTTTAGAACCGGCAGTCGGGCAGGCATGGGAGGGAAGAAGGTCGCGGCGGCAGAGAAAGTGAGTCTATATAGGTTGAACAACTTCGTTTTTCAAATTTGAACTTCATGGTTTTATTCTTTAGTGTTGAAGAAAATTCCATTGAACTTCTTGGTTTTATTCTTTAGTAATGTTGAAACTCTGTGTTTTTATAAACATTAAATTGCTCTATCTTATAATTTGTACTTCTTGTTTTATTTTCCATTAACGACAAAAATCCAAGTTTTGTAATAAATTAAAAACATTGAACCACTCCCTTATTTTAATTTGACCTTCGAGGTTTTTTTAGAAACGACATAATTCTTTTTTATAACTTCAAATTTAAAACAAGGAAAATCCTTTTTTTATATTTGAGGGAGATCATGGGACCTGAACGGCCTGGGTTCACCAATTTGAACTTAAAGAAACGATAAAAGAAACGCCTGCACACACGTTGCACAGCAATTCAAGTGCACCTGTACAGTAGCAAATCCCGCAGCTCTTCACACATTTGAACCTTTCACAATGTCCAGGGTGAACTTCATTGTTACACAACACACACCCGAAGAAGAGCACACAAACAAACATTTTTTCCTATTTTTGAGGACAGCTGGTGCTAAACCGAAAGAGTAGAGGAGAAAATAATTCCATCAGCTTATTATTTTCTACTCTTACACAAAGAGGACCAAAGAGAACGAGGCAAATAGAACAAGAACACCACTTTTATGCTAGTTTCTCTTCTCTGAACGCCATTTTTTTTTATATTTCACCAATGAAGATCGACTATCGGTATATTAGCAGCAGAAAACCATAGGAATGTACTCTTCTCGAACTAGTATTCTTGAACTTGTATACTTGTTTTTCTTGAACTGCAACACTGCACATGAATCAAGTGAGCTCACAAAGGCTCCCAGGCCATGGCGTAGAAGAAGATGGAGGGAGACACGCGCTCAGTGGCCTAGGCAGGCATGTGGCCGTGGCTGCTGGAGGGAGATGGCGAGGCCGGTAGCTGGTGCGCCACCCTCGCTGTGGGTGCTGCTGTCATCTGCGGGTGGCGTCGAGATTTGAGAAGACGGGGCGGTGGCGCGCTGTGGAAGACAGGCCGGATTCGGGGACGTCGACGGATGGATCCCTGTGTGGCGTGGCGTGGCTGTTGAAGCAGGGGAGGCTGCTGTCGCGGTTGAAGCAGGAGAGGCGGACGACGGTGGCGCAGGATGCAGGTCGGCGATGGCACGCGTCACCGGTGTCAGGTTCAGTGCCGACGGGAGTGGTTACTTGTCGGAGGGCGGCAGCGCGGTTGGCGCGCGGGACAGGTCGGGAGGCGGCGGCGCGGCCAGGGAGGGAGGGCGGGAGGCGGCGGCGCGGGGCAGGGAGGGAGGCGGCGGCGCGGGGCAGGGAGGGAGGTCGGGAGGCGGCGCGGGGCAGGGAGGGAGGTCGGGAGGCGGTGCGGGGCAGGTTAGGAGGCGGCGCGGGGCAGGTCAGGACGCGGCGGCGGCGCGGGGCAGTGAGGGAGGTCGGGAGGCGGCGCGGGGCAGGGAGGGAGGTCGGGAGGCGGTGCGGGGCAGGTTAGGAGGCGGCGCGGGGCAGGTCAGGAGGCGGCGGCGGCGCGGGGCAGTGAGGGAGCCGGCGGCCAGATGGGATCGGGGAGGATAGGGAAGGTTTTTTTCTTTTCTTAGTACCAGTTCGGGATCTCAACGACACCCTCGCGAGCCCTACATAGGGCCTCACGTGATCCAAATAACTATTCTAATCCCAAGCATTACTTACCTTTGTTCTCTTCGAGCTGCCTCTTGGCAAGACCGAGCTCTTTCTCGGACCGCTCGAGGTTCTGCCTCAGTGCAGCGACCTCCGTAGTCAGTGCGGCAGAGGTCAGCAGTGAAGCCTGCATATGCATACAGACATACTTATATTAGACTCCTGCAGATATTATTTGATCCTCTATTCGGCTTTTCTTTGTGAACACCAAACAGAGCATCAGGGGTTACTGTCTATGCGGTAATATTTTCCTATATTTTAAATACTTATCTCAAAGCCTGTTAGAAGGCTGGCACAGGCTTCAGTCAGCCCGCTCTTGGCGGACTGAACCTTCTTGATCACCGCACTCATAATAGTGTGGTGCTCTTCGTCGATGGAAGCGCCGCGAGGCGCTCCCAGCAGGTTGTCCGATGCCCCTAGATGGACAGAGGTCACCGGCACGGGCGGCTTGCCCCTCTTGGAAGGGGGCCGCCTGCCGGAGTCCGGAACCACTGGAGGTTCCGGCGCGGCGTTCGGCTGGGAGCCGAACTTGGAGCCCCTGGGAGTCTTGCTCCCTTCACGCCTGGAGTCCGGAAGGTTGCCTTGAGGCGCCTCCGGGACTGTCTCCCCACGGCTCGGTGCCCCTTGAGACAGTACCTCGACATCGTCCGTAGGGCGAGGAGAGGAGGCGGTTGGAAGTGTATCACTATCCATATCCGTCGAGTCCAAGGAACCGTCCGACGAGGATACGTCGATACGGGCTCGGGGCGGACTACATGATCATATTCGACGATTAGGAGAAGCAGTGCAATAAAAGTATGCTATGAGTTACTCTGGTATCCGAATACTTACACTTCGCCAGGGGCTTGGCTCTGAGTAACCACTCGTCTTCGCCGTCCACGGCGGTGGTGGAACAGTCCGGAAGGAGAGTCCTTCCCTTCTTGGACCCTTCGGCCTCCCCGGTTGGGGCAGCCTTCCTTTTCTTGTCTCCCCCGGTTGGAGGGGCAGAGTCTTCATCTTCCTCCTCCTCGTTTTCACGGGAGGAGTGCGTCTTGGAGTTATCGGGTGATGAGTCCGATACCACCTGGCGCCGGGATCTCTTTCGGGTTCCCTTGGCCTTCTTCTTGGTCTTCTCCGGCACCTCATAAGGAGTCGGAGTCCGCATCTCCGTCAGGAGAGCGTCCGCAGGGTCTTCAGGCAGAGGGGCTGGACAGTTAATCTGCTCCGATGTCTCCGCCCAGTCCTGTCAAAGGCATGGGAGCTCAGACCCGCACATGGTTAAGCTATGGGAAATAAATACCCTACCAGATGTACAGAACTTACCGGATTCGCAGGGCGCTTCGCGCTTAGCCCGCGGTCCTCGGTAAGAGAAGGAGGGACCTCGACGCCCTTGAACAACACCTTCCAGACGTCCTTATGCGTCATGTCAAAGAGCTCGCATAGAGTTTGGTGCTGGGCCGGGTCGAACTCCCATAAGTTGAAACCCGTTGTTGACACAGGAGGATCCGGCGGAAGAGCATGACCTGGACTATGTTGACAAGCTTAGGTTTCTTGCTTATCATGTTCCAGATACACTTCTAGAGTCCGTCTAGCTCCACCGATGAACCCTAGGACAGGCCCTTCTCCTTCCAGGAAGTGAGCCGCATGGGGATTCCGGATCGAAACTCGGGGCCGCCACCCAGTTGGTGTCGCGCGGCTCGGTGATGTAGAACCACCCCGATTCCCACCCCTTTATGGTCTCCACACTACTAGGAAAAGGCCTCACTACTAGGGAAAACCTTATACATAGAATCTTAGCAGTAGCGCGGCATAAAAACAGGCGCTGCTGCTAAGTAGTAGCAGCGCAGCTACGGAAAGCTCGCTACTGGTGCAAACTTAGCAGTAGCGCGTGACGCTTAAACCGCGCTGCTACAAAAATCCACCGACAGTACACAACGACATAAGTTTACCAGTAGCGCGGTGCCAGGAAGCGCGCTGCTGGTAATGCCATAGTAGCAGCGCGCTTTTTTGTCACCTCGCTGCTGCTAATTTTGAAAATGTGCACATGTTTGGCCCGTTTAGCAGTAGCGCGTGACAGGAAAGCGCGCTGTTGCTACACTCTTAGCAGCAGCGCGTTTTCTCTCCCGCGCTACTGCTAAGATGCAGGACCCACCACCTTTTCCACCTCCCCTCCCCATCTCCTCTCCTCCCTTTCCCCTACCCTCCCACATCCTCCCTCTCTCACTCTTCTTCTTCCTCAATACTTCTCCGCCCATTACTCTCCCTCTTCTACCTACCTTTCTCTCTCTTCATTACTCCTAGCTATAACTACACCACCTCCATTAATTCATCTCCTTTCTCTTTTTCCTCCCTCCTCCACTAGTTGAAGTTGTCTCCTCCCAAATTAGCTAGCTAGGTAGATGTAGCATTTAGTTAAGTGACCTATTTGCCCCCTAACTAGATCTTTCTTTGTCAAGAAGAGCTTTGTGCACTTTTGACCTCCCTACATCATCATCTCCACCGTGTGCTCGATCTCGAGATAGAGGTGTGATTAATATTTCATGCTTTTGCAAAATGGAAATATGTTAATGCTTGTGTGTGTGATATTTTTATGGAAATTGTGTGTGTGGCATGAGTTGACGCCAAATTGTGCATTTGAGTTGCCTATGTTTTGCCGAAATGTCGATTTATTTCCGTTTCGGCGAATTCCGGGCAAACTCTAGATCTATATATGTCCTACTTTTAAGGAAGGTCATGCCGAATTTTTGTATGAATTTGATGAATGCACACATTTTTATAATCAATTTGTTTATTATTACCGTGCAGAGATCACGATGGTCAGTGGAACGATGGTGGACAGGTGGTTGCGGTCGGCGGTGCAGGACATGAAGGAAAATAACCTGACAGAGGTTTTATGTCCGTGTCGAAAATGCAAAGGAATAGTTTGGCTTGACCCCCATGTCGATGGTCGTGTCGAAGCGCACCTGCTCATGACTGGTTTCATGGATGGCTATACTCGGTGGATAACTGAAGATGAGGATGATGATGTTGAGGATGCCGATGGGGCAAGCAATGATGACACGGGGCAAGACGAAGAGATGATCGATAATGGCGGCGGGGAAGAGGCCGGACATGGCGGTGGAGAAGGGGCCGGACATGGCGGCGGAGAGAACGACATGGACTCCACGCAGCAGAGTTCGTCGGTACTAAGTTCAATCGTGCGGGACCCTCATGTTCAAGCATTGCTTCACAAGGACACAAGTACTGAGAGAGCTGCTTCTAGAGAGGAGGCTAAGCTGGAGCAACTGGTGGTAGATTCGACCACTCCATTGTATGATGGTTGCAATCCTGAGGTGACCCGCTTGAGTTTCACGCTCCAAGTGCTGAAGACGAAGGCTAAAAACAAATGGACCGGCACTAGCCTCGATGAGCATCTCAAGTACCTAAAGGATGTTCTTCCCGAGGGTAATCTATGTCCTAGTAGTGTTGATGAGGCCAAGAAGATCGTGTGCCCTCTTGATCTGCCACACGTTAGATACCATACATGCATCAACGATTGCATAATTTATCAGAAGGAGCACGCGGAAAAAACAAGTTGTCCGGTGTGCAATGCTTCTCGATACAAGAAGGCCGGGAGGAAATGTCCCCAGAAAGTGGTATGGTACTTACCGATCACTCCCCGTCTCCAGAGGTATTTTGTAGATCCCAAGGAAGCAAAGCTAATGCGCTGGCACACGGAGAGGAAGAAGCCCGATGATGGAGATGATCCGAAGCTGAGACACGTCAAGGATGGAAGCCAGTGGAGAGCACTGAACAGCTTCTATCGGTATTTTGAATGTGATGCAAGGAACATCATGCTCGGCGCGTGTACCGATGGCATGAATCTGTTTGGCAACCAGAGCACCAACCATAGCACATGGCCCGTGTTTGTATGGATGTACAACCTCCCCCCTGGTTGTGCATGAAATCGAAGTACATTCACATGAGCATGCTTATTCAAGGGCCGAAACAACCAGGAAATAATATTAATTTGTATCCGGGGCTACTTCAGGAGGAGTTAGACACGTTATGGAAAACACCGGCCAAGACATGGGACGCCAGCAAAGGCAAGTATTTCAACATGAGAGTCGCGCTGATCACGACAGTGCACGACTATCTTGGTTACGGATATGTGGCAGGCCAGGTGTGCCATGGATATTGCGGATGCACGCGGTGCATGGATGATACGATGTCTCAGCAGCTAACGTCAAGGAAAGATGGCGGGTCTGGGAAAATCGTGTACATGGGGTATCGAAGATGGCTCTAACAGGACGACCCGTGGAGAAACCGTGGAGATCTATTCAATGGTCACGCTGAGCATCGAGGACCTCCACGTAAGCGGAGCGGTGCCGAAATCGATGAGCTGTTGAAAAACTGGAAGGAGTGCCCCGCGCCGGGAAAGACGATGAGAAAGGCGCCGGAGCCACTGCTGAAGGTATGGAAGACGAGGTCTATGTTCTGGGACTTGGAGTACTGGCACAAACTCGATACACCTCATTGCCTTGATCAAATGCATATCTATAAGAATGTCCTTGAGATATTGCTCACAACACTGATGAACATACCAGATAAGACCAAGGATGGGCCGAAGGCAAGAAAAGACTTGCAAGATTTGGAAATCAGGGAAGATCTACACATGTCGCCACGTAAAATGTCAGACGAGATAGAGACGGAGACAGAGGCATGGGAGAAGAAGGGCAAGAAAATAAAGAATGAGGATTATTGCCCCCTTCTTGCTTCACCTTAAGTCAGGCTGAGATCAATCAATTCTTTAAGTGCCTTACCGGAGTCAAAGTTAGTTCCGGTTACTGTGGCAAGATAAGTAGATATCTAGACATGGACAAGAAAAGGTTCAGCGGGATGAAGTCTCATGACTGTCATGTGATGATGACGCAGATATTACCTGTTGCCCTTAGAGGGATAATGGACAAGCACGTCCGTGACACGCTTATTGGTCTCTGCAACTTTTTCGACGTCATCTCTCGAAAGTCGATCAGTGTGAAGCAGCTCCGAAGGCTACAGGAAGAGATCGTTGTGATACTGAATGAGCTTGAGATGTACTTCCCGCCCGCGTTCTTTGACGTGATGGTGCATCTGTGTCTCCATATTGTGGATGACATAATAGACCTGGGGCCGTCATTCCTGCACGACATGATGCCGTTTGAGAGGATGAATGGGATCATCTAAGGATTCGTTCGTAACATGTCCCGTCCAGATGGAAGCATCGTCCAGGGCTATTTGACACAAGAGTGCATCTCTTTCTGTGAGAATTTTCTATATGGCGCAGACCAGCCGCCTGGTGTTAGTATTGGTTTGCCCGTTAACAAGCACGATGGGAGGCTCGAAGGAGAAGGTCACTGCAACGGTCACAGGGAACTGCACGTGGCATACTCAGATCGACGCAGCGACTTTGACAGAGCAAACTTGGTAGTGCTACAACACCTAGACGAGGTAGATCCTTTCGTGGCACTGCACAAAGAAATTATCGCAAAGAAGTATCGTGACCGGGGGGTATGCAGGACGGACGCCGAAGTTACTAGAGAGCACAACTCCACTTTCCTGCATTGGTTCAAAGAGCATATTGTTGCTAATCCCCCGGAGGAGGGCTCTAAGGACGGATTGCTCATATACGCCTTAGCACATGGCCCCTCGCCCAACCTCGTAACCTATCAGGCATATGATATCAACGGATACACGTTCTACATGGAGGACAGTGATGAATATCAGAACTCAGGGGTGACGATGGAATGCATGACCGGCAGCGACAACGGCGCAACTGAACGATTTTATGGAAGGGTCGAGGAGATCTGGGAGCTTGACTACTCTGGACTGCACAACACGACGATGTTCCGTGTCAGATGGGCTAAGAATGTTGAAAGAGAAAGCCGGATTTTCACTACCATGACTATACCCGACGCCAAGAGCGCTACTGTGAACGCTATTGCAAAAAACGAGCCATGGGTACACGCTAAGCACGTGACACAATGCTTCTTCATAACCGACCCATGCAATCCCAGTCGTGTTGTCGTGAGGAAAGGCAAAAGAAACATCATTGGAATGGATGGAGTCGCCAACGAGGAAGACTATGATCAGTACGGCAACCCAATGAGGGAAGATGACGATGATGATGAAGTATACGTCAAAAGAAGAATCAATACTACATTACCAAAGAAAAATCATACTCCATGGAAAAGGCAAAGTCACAATGAGGGGCTCAATTATTCTTCGACGAACAAGAAGGGAAAGAAGCTGACTCAAACACGAAAACGTCAGCGCTGAGGAATCGGTCAAATGATGTAATATATATATATATGTTCCTATTTTGTATACACACTTAATTAGCCATTATTATGCATGGGTCCAATGATGTAATATATATATGTTCCTATTTTGTATACACACTTAGCCATTATTATGCAAGGGTCCAATGATGTAATATATATGTTCCTATTATGCTGAGGAAAAGAAAAAACAGAAATTGGTTATAGCAGCAGCGCTTTAGTGAAAAAGAGCTACAGCTAGTCAAGGTAGCAGTAGCGGTTTCTGCAGAAAACCGCTACAGCTAGTCAAGGTAGCAGTAGCGGTTTCTGCAGAAAACCGCTACAGCTAGTCAAGGTAGTAGTAGCACGTTTCGTGTAAAAGCGCTACTGCTACGTCCACTTAACCCAAAATTCTCCCTCTCCCTGCTTCATCCTGCCTCTTTTCCCCCAAATCCCCAGTCTCTCTTCCCCGGCCCCGTCGCACCGCCGCGCCCGCCCCCGACCCCGGCGCGCTCGCCCGCGACCCCGCCGCCCCTGACCCCACCGCGCCCGACCCCGGCGCGCTCGGCCCCGACCCCGCCGGCCCCGACCCAGGCGCGCTCGCCCCCGGCGCCGGCGCTCGCCCCCGACCCGTCGGCCCTCGCGTCCCTCCTTTGCTTCCTCCCCTCCCAACCTCGGCCGTCGTCGGGCCTGCCTCCTCGCCCTGCACCCTCTGTAAACCACCCCCCCTCTCTCTCTCTCTGCAAGCTAGGGTTTATTTACTTAGGTTTTAGTTATGTTAATTAGGTTATCTATTTAGTTATGAATTTATATGCAAATTTGAACTGGACATGTGATATGTGGATATGTCATGTTTTGGACATGTCATGTTTTGGTAAATGATCCGAGTTGCCTATGTTACGCCGGAATGTTGATTCATTTCCGTTTCGGTGAATTTCAGGCGCTCGATATGTCCATTTTTTAGCAAAGGTCATGCCGAAATTTCCCGTGAATAAAGGCATGATTTGTGCTACATAGTTGGCATATCGAGTTCTCGCACATAGATTTCTTTTTTATCTCATTTCTCATTTACTCATACTTTTAGAAATAAATGAGGACACTTAATCATAGGAAACATGTCGAATAATGAAGAAACTGGGCCTTCTGACCAAGATGCAGACGAGATGGATTATGAGGGTGAACAAGACTACCTCGACTTTTTGATTGCTAAGCAAGGTTTGCAGGTCCGCCTCGATGATGGTACTGACGCCGACACCGACACCGACAGCGCCGGCACCGATGGCGGCGCCGAGACCGGTGGGGAAGGTACCGCCGGGGAAGATACCGGCGCCGATGCCGGTACCGAAAAGAGGCATAAGAAGCAGAGGATACGAAAACCTAACAAACTAGGGATTGGACGACTTGTGATCACAAAGATGGCACCTGGCAAGTTTGAGCCGTTAGAGCCGGAAGAACCTCGCAAGTGCTATGGGAACCAAGTAGGATGCATCCTACGAGAATGCGCGAGCATCAATGACGATGACTTAAGGAGTAAAGAACATTTGACGCAGTTGCTCCTAACGAAGTTGCAGAAGAGATCAAGTTCCCCGATCGGGATGATAACATAGAACAACCGTGGGATGATCCAAAGATGAAAAAGATTAACAATCACGCCATGGGCATGTTCAGCAATGATTTGGCCTCCTGGAAATCGAGGGTGAAACGAGCTATTGAGGCTGAGGAACCCCTGTCCAAGATTCTGGAGGAAAATCCGACACTTACGGAAGAGGATTTCGAAAAGTTCAAGGACACTTGCGCTACCGAGGACGCCAAGGCTAAGGCTGCGAAGTTCAAGAGCCTTCAGCAAAGGAACACGGGGAAGCATCACCTCGGAAGCCGTGGCTACCTCGGTAAAAGGCCCATATGGGATAAGGAGGACGCGGAACGTGAAGCCGCGGGTCTCCTAGACCCCTTCGCGAAGTTCACCAATCCCTTGGAGCATGACTTCATCAGGGCCCGCTACAAGTGGGACAAGGAGAAAAAGGTTTTTTACACGGACAAGATCACGAGGAAATTGATTAGACTACTCGAGAAGCAACACCAGCTTGCAGCCGAAAACCCTACTTCTCCGATGAGGCCCAAGTGGGACACCCCTCTCAACCGGGCCTTGAACGAACTTAAGGGACTCCCTTTGGGCCAGCGGCCGCAATATGGTCGTGTGCACAGCGCTGGAGATGGCGCCACGTGGAAGGTGTTTTACAACAGGGGACCGGAGGCCAAGAAGCAGAAAAAGAAGTTTAGTCAGGCGGACATCGACGCGAAGGTGAAGCTTGCGGTCGAGAAAAAGCAGCTGAGGACGCGAAAAAAGCAGCCGAGGACAAATATGAGTTGCTACAGCAGGCAGTCAATGCAGCTGTAACTGCCTGCAGAAATGATTTTGCTACTAACTTGGTTCCAGTTATCATCAACTGGACGAAGGAAAATCCAGACAAGACGGTACATGATTTCCCGTTGCCCAGTTTCATCGGGAGCAACTCCATGAACAACAACACCATCGCACCATCACTTGCTCACGCAACTGGGCCTCCTCTCGCAGCCGCTCCCGCTCATAGCAGCCCGTCCTCAGTCTCTGGCGCGCTTGGTGGGCCTTCGTCTTTGGTTGAGCTCGACGCCGTCACGGTAATTACATGTCGCACCAACATATATATATATATAATATTCCATTTTTGTTGCCTTTCGGATGTTTTACGCCATAGACATATGTGTTTGCAGGCGAAAGAAACCCCGTGCACCATACTCTACTTGATCAAAGGCCAGAACATGGATGTGGGAAAGGGGATGATAATGGACCCCTTGCAACCCACGTTCCACAACCAGCCGATCCCTGCTGGGCACTTCAGGGTTAGCTTGTCTAGTGTGAAATCGAGGCACGAGGATTTTCCTCCTCCAGTATAGCATGTGGGAGCGGACGACGAGACCCCGCCGCGAATTGGAAGCTGCAAGGGTTGGGTGTTGCTATGGCCGAAGAATCTTATTCGTTTGGAGCCGGCCGAGAGCACACCAATAACCACACATCAACAAGCATGTGCGGAGACCACCACCCCGCCTACGCAATTACCAGCTCCTGTAGTGCCGGGTGAGAGCGGCGGACGACATGATGAAGGGGGTGCAATAGTGCTGGCTGATGTAATTTGTCCTGTAGAACAGAGAATGGATGATGAGACGGAGGTCGACCCTATGGATTTCCTCAATACAAACGTGTATGACTGTGACATAGAATTGATTAGTCAACCATATGACGAATCGGGCTATCAGCTTGCTAATGAGGATATGGATGATATGCCCGGGCAGGAAGGTCGTAGCAGGGATTGCAAAAAGTCTCTCTTCATGAAATCCTCACAGGACACGCCTAAAGATGCCGCCTCAACACAGGCTCAACTATCCCAGCGTGAGGGTCGTACAGTACTTAGCCCGGGAACACTGGGGCAGGGGTTAAGGAAGGGTCTAGAAGGTGTGCCCAAGAAAAAGGAGAGAAAGAGATCGGGGAAGATAGCTGCCTCCAAACAAGCCAGAGCACATAGCAGCCAAACGATGCATTCTGAAGAGCGTGTACCCGTGAAAGGTGCGGCCATGTTCCATCTCACGGGCGAGCCAATGCTACCGCCGAAACCACTGGAGGCACTATCAGGGGATCTCAGGAGACTGCACGACCATGTGATGTCGACTGAGAAAAGCCTACTAGCCTCAAAGGATCCAGGATATCCGACATACGCGGCTCGTGTGCCTGAGGGGAAGTGCTACGTCAAGACACGGCCCGCGGAGGTGTTCTTCCTGCGGTTTGACCATATCTTTGAGATGTTTCTGACAAGGCAGCTCGATTTTACAATCGTCCGCCTTTTTGCGCTACATATGAGCTCTGTCATGAACAGTGAAGAAGTCTTGCAAATCTGTGTGGCGGATCCGTACTACATCACGAGTCTTTCTTGAGTCTCGGCGACTTTGAGCGTGAAACTGCTAGGGACTACCTCCAAAACTTCATGGTATAGAATAAGGACCGGGAAATTGTCCTCGTGCCTTATCATCCAAAGTAAGTCAGTTTCGAACAACCCTTTGATACATTTCAATCATTCCTTCTCTCTCTATGGGGAATAATTTGAGGTGTCTTTTCCCCGCAGTAATGGGCGCACCGTCCTTATCGTTCTTTATCCGCAAGTCTCCCACGCCGTGTATTTTGACCCTTCCAGAGACTACGAGAAAAAAGACTACACCCACATAATGAATATTCTAGATGATGCTCTCCAAGGCTTCAGCTTTAGAGGTGGCCACATGCAGATCAGGAAACAAAGGAACAAGAAGATGGGTTTCGCGCATAAAACTAACTTCTCCTGCATCCAAGTCCCAAAACCAAGCAATAAGGATGGATTGTACATCCTCCATCACCAAAAGCTTCGCATGAGAAGCAGAAATGATGATCATATCCACAAATGGCTAGAATCTCATGGAGAAGCGGATTATAAACTGAGAGATGACTTCTTTCGCATCCAAAGCGACATTGCGACGATCATCATGAAAGAAGTCGTCGATGAGAAGGGGATGTTCCACCACGGCCCTATATCGCGAGCTGACGTCCGAACTCGCATAGGCATGCAACGTCTAGACCTCACGCCGTTCAAGAAGCTAGGGTCCATCCTCGATGATATGGAAGGATGGAACTTCTAGTTATTTATGATGTCGATGATGATGATATGTGTCGGTTGAACTTGTATACTATTTGTAGTGATGCAACTTTGTGATGTCCACGATCCCTGCCGAACTTGTGTAACGCTACTTTGATAGTTTGCGTACAATGACCTGCGTACCTCTAGTTAATTAATTCGCGTACTGTATGTTGCATCTAGTTGCTAACCCTTTCTTTTTCGGTGTTCTCTAGTATATTTTGTTGCATATATATGATTGTACATCCTCTTCATGAACATGCATCTCTAACAGGTACCTAGTTTCTTGATGGCGAGATGGAACTGCTATTTCGTGTACAAAGGGAAGGTTCTGGGGGTGTACAATGAGTGGCATGAGTGTCAGGCGCAAGTGAATGGGTTCTCGGACGCCAGCCATAAAGGCTTCAAAAGCATACAAGAAGGAGAAGCTAGTTACTTGAGGTTCACGCTAGCGCGAGAGAGGACTCGTAACTGCCATCTCATGTACTGCATAGTTCCGCTCTCACTCATAGTGATAGTTGGATGGATGATGTTGTAGTTGCAAGTATTCGAGACTTGCATGTATCGCTATTTTCGAGATGATGACAAGATACCACTTTGTGTTGGATGATGATTATGACGAGACTATTTGTATGTATATGCTATGATTACATTTGTGGTCTCGGAGGCATTTGTATGTGTATCATGATGACATTTGTATGTGCTAAAGATTCTTCTATAAAGCCTGTTCAAATACAAAACAAATATGCCGAAAAAACAAAAAACTACTAAAACTAGCAGTAGCGAGTGCAGAAAAGTTAGCAGCAGCGCGGTTGTAGCAGTAGCGCGCACAGGGGAAGCGCGCTATAGCTATTAGCAGCAGCAAGGTTCCTTTAAGTGCGCTGCTACAACACTTGTGTAGCAGTAGCGTGGGAGGACCAGCGCTACTGCTATACGTTAGTTGTAGCGCCTTATTGGTAGCGCGGGTACCCGCGCTGCTGATAGGCCTAAAACCCGCGCTGCTGCTAGCCTTTTCCCTAGTAGTGCCTATTAATGGCGCACCAGTTTTGCCTACTAATGGCGCATCACTGGTGCACCATTAGTATCACGCCACTGGTGCGCCATTAGTATCTGGTATACTAATGGTGCACCACCCAGTGCGCCATTAGTATATAACACCATGCGCCATTAGTATGCCTCCCAGGGGCCATATTTAACCATGTGCTTTGGCACACTAATAGCGCACTGCGGATGGATGCGCCATTAGTATACTTGGCATACTAATGGCGCACTGTTTGGTGATGTGCCATTAGTATACTTTGGCATACTAATGGCGCACTCTGTAGTGATGCGCCATTAGTATGAATATTAGGTTTTATTTTTTTTACTTTTCTGATTTTTGCACAGGTTACAAAATATATTATTTGACAGAATATAGACAGTAGCACACAACAACAGCAGATTCATCGAATACAATAGAAGATTAGTCTCCGAATACAATTCATCATATTAGTCTCCGAATTCAAAAGACCGAACAAAGATAAAACATTACAAGTCTCGAGACCGCGAGTATCGAGTTTGTCTTCACATTACAAGTCGATATCGATCATCTAAAGTACCATCACATAGAAGAGAGCTGCGGTCATCACGATGAGCATCATCGCGATGAAACTGGTCTTCATCCGGTTCCTCCAACGCTCCCTCCTCTCTCCCGCTAGATAGCGGGCATATCTAGATTCCGCCTCCGCCCTAGTGGTGTACCCTTTGTAACTGTTACCGCTGAAACGGTGAACCTATCTTCGACACTCCTCCCAGTCGTCGTAGACTCCGGGAACCTTACCCTTGTACACGACATACGACGGCATCTCAATGTACAAGCCAAACAACAGACAATACATACATAAGCAATATATAAGTATGCAACAAAAGGATCGGAAGAGAAAAGCAAGACATTAATAGCACGATTCATGGTCCTACTAATAAATAGCATCGATTACATCTAAGTTGAACAACTGTCGAAACGAAAGAGACATACAATTCATTAAAGTTTAATTACAACATGAGCCAATCAATGTTTCAGAACTACACATCACTACTTTCGACTCGACTCATGGATAGGAGCGTGGATGAAGCCGCCGTCTGTCGTGATGGTCATGAAATCGTGGGCATTGTCAGCCTGCATTTGTAGCATTCCGTCTATCTCAATGTTGGACAGTTGATATCTGAGGAAGAACTGCCCCGAGGTATGAAGGACATCTTGATGGATGATGTCCGCAAACTCCGACTGGATGAAAAAGAATTCTTGTCTGATGTCCGCGTCCTGGATTGCCGACAAGCTCGCGGCCCAATCTTTGAGATTATTTGGTAGCAGAAGGTGATGATGGTCCCTTATGATCGCCCGGATGTGATGGAGGGTGTAGTAGGCATCCTTCTGACCGCCAGACGGCTGCTTGACGCAGCAGAACATCGTATTGTGGGCGAACACGTGCTTGTGTACTTACGAACTGCCCTGATGAAGGTGCCTCCAGGTTTGGCGTAGCTGGGGAGAACATCATCAAGAACTTTCTTGATATTTGTGTAGTCTATCTTGGAGTTACGGTTCGGGTCGAAATACATGGCCATGGAATATTTCGGGCTTAAGAGGTTGAGTGTGCAATGTGTGTCACTGCACAGAACACGGAATGTTAGAAGAAAAAAAAGAACGATCAAAATCTAAGAAATCATATGTTAAAGTGCGGTTAAGGGATGACTTACTCGGGAAAGTAAGCCACAAGGAAGTTATCCTTATCTGGGTTTGCCAGAATGACGTCTTCCAGGTGTAAACTCGCGACTTGGTGGTCCCCTGCGCTGCTCAAGAGCTTGGCACGCATGTAGAAGGGGTCGACGATCACGATGTCTGGGGTCTTGTCTCTAATGATCCGCATCTCCATACTCAGCGAAAACAGCCGAACGAAGGTGTAGTGCAACGGATGAAGGTTGAACATAGCAAAGATGTCATCAAACCGCAGGACGATCGTAGCCCCGATGGCGCCATCCACAAAGCCCTTGCCCTCTGGCACCTTGGCCACGAAAACCGGGTATGCCACATCATTCTCTCTGAGACGCCGCTTCTCCAAAGAAAGAACACTGTCGTGCAGACTCCGCATAGCACCGGTTGCAGCATTGAGCATATTTGTCGGTAGCATCGCCCTACCCGCCACATGCACCCTCCTCGAGATATCCTTAGGTGAAGGTGGCCCATCCCGAGCACGGATCGTACTCGGTGCCGGCTGGCTCGCACCGGCGCCCATTTTAGTCTGCCGTTTCTGGCCCTTCTTCTTGATCTGCTGTAATGGGACCGAGTTCTGCTCACAGACCGCCTTCTTGAGCGTGTTGGGGCTGATAATATTTGGCACCTCCGCTATCTGAGGCTCGATGAAGGCGGCAGCTGGAGGCATCTCCTGAGAACTAAACGCCAAACGACGCCTGTTGCAATTGGGTTTCTCCACTGTACCAGCTAGATCGCGGTCGTCTTGTTTGGGTTCTTGAGAAGGAGGCCCGCAAAACGAGTCACCGTACCCATGTTCGGCAAAGTACGTATCGACGTTGGTAAATGTACCATCGTCGTTGTCGTTGTCATCCGGATCCTGTGCCATATGCATGTCTGGATCCTGTGCCATAGGGATGTCCGGCATGTCCGGTAGCGTTGCGGCGTTCTTGCCATGGCTTGGCGCCGGCACGACTGGCGGTCTTGTCTGTGGGGTGGTGTCCCCCGCCCCCAAACGAATCTGGCTCTTCGGCCAAAGCAGGGGCCAGCTTACATAGGCACTGAGGGTCATCTCATCTTATTCGTCGTCCCCAGCGGGTCGAATCGGAGGTAACAGCTCATCGCAGCCTGGCAGCACCCAAACCACTTCAACCCTATACATTGTGGGTGGCATCGGATTACCGTGGAACACGGGGTTGCCCGGTTGAATGATTCTGCCCTTGGCGACATCGACCAACTCGCCGCCCACGAAGTGCAGGAGAGTGCAAGGAACGTCGGCGGCGCCCTGCGAAAACATGTAGGGCGTCAGGGATGCCCAGTCAAAGGCAAGGAGATGAAGTCCTCGGCCGAGAGGCTTAGTTACCGTGATGCCATCGAGCTCGGCTAATGTCAAGGCACCGCCAACGGCGGGCGTGCAACTGACGGAGGGGCCGCTTGCTGGCGAGGTGCCGGCCGGCGTACACCTGGGTGCATTAAGCTCCAATGCCGGCGTCGGAGACACCAATACCGCCGCCACTGGAGACACCAATGGCGCCGCCACCGTAGACACCAATACCGCCGCCGCCGGAGACACCAATGGCGCCGCCTGCGCGTTGTGCGAGTTGCTGGCCGTGAAGCTGGGAATCGGGGGCGTCCCCTGTTGGCCACCCGCAATCCACGCCGTTATCCCATGAATCAAGGTAGGCATAATGCTGGTGAGCGTCGATCCCAGTTGTTGTTGCACTTGCTCTTGGACCATCTCCGGAATCCGCGCCACTTGCACCTTGAGTGCTTCAACCTCGCGCGACTGGCTTTCCGAGCTGGTCTTTTTCTCCTTTCGCCCACCAGCGGCATAGTATGACGACCATTTTGTGGACAAGCCTTTGCCGGCCATAGGACCAGATGACGTCGGCTTATTGAGCTTATCCCTGTTTTCATTACGTTCAACGCCCTATTCAAAGGGGTGTCGAAAGGGGAGCTCTGAGACGACCCCGTGCTACTGCTTTCTTTGTCCTGCGGAAGGAATGTGAACCATTTAGAAATATTGGGGATTAATTAGAATGAAACCATATGGAGCTAATTACGCGGGGGTGTATTCCTTACCAGAACAAGCTCAAGCTCCTTGGTCTTCGGATCCGTGGTAAGCTCCTTTGTTACCGGGCCCTCCTTGTACCGGGCCCTGAGAAAGTTCCTGGTCTGCTTGTCACTGTATTTCTCGAAGCGGGGCGGTAGGCCTTGCTCGGCACACTCCGCGTACTCCTTGTCCCATACAGGCTCCGCCACTCTGTAACCGCCGGGACCGAGTTGGTGGACCCCTATGTTCAACTGCCGCATTTCTTTCCCCCACTGACTTGATTCGGAGGTTGCGGGGCTCTTGCACTTGATCTTGAACTCCTTGTAGTCATCTTCGCTAATGAAAGGATATTTCGCCTTGATCTTCTCATAAATATCACCTTTGTCAATCATTGCCTTCACCGTGCTTTTCCAAGTAGATAGGGCCGTGCTCATCGTCGTGAGGGCGACACCGTTCACTTTATTACCCGAGAGGCGTGTGTTTGCGAACTCAGTGGGAAACTTGTATCGTTCGTGCAGCTTCATGAAGAGGAGGCTGCGCAAATTCCCTCGGTCGTTATGCCTTAGGTTCTTGGTGTTGATGGAGGCGGTGCTCCGGAGAATGCACCCGAGCTGAATTGAGTACCCCTTGACTACGTGTTTGGACGCTGTCGGATGCTCGTCGGAGTTCACTTCAGTAAATTCCTCCCTGACGGTGCCGAGCATGTTCGAGCGCCGGTCCTTCCGTTGCCTCTTCGGTTGGCTGCCATCTGTGCATGCACCGCCATCATCAGTGGTGGCATCCACGGCGCCATCATCAGTGGTGTCATCCCGACGCCACTAGGGGTTGTGTAGTCAGGATCGGTGTCTTCCCCGACATCCTCATAGCGGTGAGGTTCTTCCTCCAACTCCTAGGACAGCTCCCAGAATTGCTTGCCGCCCGAACCGCTGGCCTCATCGTTGTGGGCCATGTTTCGCTCTAAATAGGAAAAAAGTTTGGTCAAAAAGTTGGTTATTGTCAAGGAACAAGATCATGGTCTCATCATTTAGGGTTTGTCGACACCGAGGCATCCTAAAAGCTAAGCTTTTATCATTTAGGGTTTGTCGATGCTGAGGCACCCTAAAAGCCTAAGCGTACATCATTTAGGTTCTCATTGACACCGAGGCACCCTATAGAAGCCAAGTTAAGTTTTCATCATTTAGGGTTTATCGATGTCGAGGCACCCTAGGTTGGGCCTAATCACTAGGCACTAATCACTTGGCTCTATTGCCACCGATGTTGGGTTTATCATCTAGGGTTTATCGATGCTAACGAGAATTCTAAGTTGGGCCTAATCACTTGGCTCTATTGCCACCTATGGTTTAATGCAGCAAGAATGGCGGGGCAGTTGATCCTACTTAACTAAGTACTAAGATACCCCGGCCCATGCATTAGTCGCAAGTACCCCATATGTCCTATTTTTAGCAAAGTCATGCTAAAATTCACGGAAAATTTCAGCATGACCTTTGCTGAAAATAGGACATATGGAGTACCCGAATTTGTCGGAACGGAAGTTAATCGACATTCCGGCAAACTCAAGGGCCTCTCGGGGTACAGCAGCAGCATCACAAGTTGACAAAATTCCCAAGTAGTACAGCAGTAACATCACAAGTAGTACCAATGAACATATAGTCCAGCAAGTTGAAATAGCTGAAGTTCTCAGCATGAAGAATCACACAACACAACACCTACATTATGATGATACATTTGGAGATTGCACATACAATTTTCACATAAGCATAATTGTTCTGGAGATTGCACATACAGTTTTTGACAGCACAACACCTATGACAGCACATACAGTTTTCGTTACTGCTCCCAAATGAAATGACACTTTGACATGGCTGCAATTTTTAGTGTCTACTTATCTGCAATTTTTCAGTGTCTGCTTAGGAGAAATAGGTTTCAAACTTCAGCTTGCTTTGTATAAGGAGACTAAAAAACTATCTAAGGAGTTCTTCAAGTTCAAGTTACAGCCTACATGACATTTTCCTACACAATGCTTGTTGTAAATAATTACTTAAAGTAAACACTTTTTTTATCTTAGCTTACTTACAATAGAATGCCTATCTTTCTGGTTTTCCAATTCCTTTTGTTTCATTTTCAACATTGCTCTATTTTTAATTAATAGCACTGTTCAAGAAATCTGTATATGGAATCTACAGAGATCCCCCTCCTGACTTTTAGATTGATTTTCCATAAAAATTGAACATAGTTACACTAAGTTTCAAAATAAAAAAAATACACTTATTAGTTTTACAAACTGAAAATTACTCTAAAACTGAAACTTTAACTGACTTTTAGACTGAATTTTTACTCCAAGAGTTTTTATATTCAGATCACTTTAACTGAATTTTACATTGAGTTTTAGATTGAATTTTAAACTTTCTTGCAATATAAGCTTGCCGTACACTTTATATTTAGATCAGGAGCCAAGCTCTAAAATTGAATTTTTAACTGAATTTTTACGACTGCATCTGTTTCAATTTCAGTTTCAGATAAAGTTTATATTTAGATCAGGAGACTGACTTTTAAACTGACTTTATATTCAGTTTCAGGTAAGGACATCCGAGAATCTATAGCGAGGGGCGGCCGGTGCGGTGAGCATGAGCCCTCATGCATAAACGGTGACTAAACAAGGAGAAAAACAGGGGAATCGATGGAGACGCTCACCGCGGAGCTGGGGAAGGAGACGGCGAGGCCGAGGGTGGTCGGGGCAGGGCGGATCAACGCCGAGAAGCAGTGGTCGGTGATGAGGAAGAAGAGGTCGATGCGCTCGATCCTTGATGACCCGGCTCCAATCTGTGGACGTAGGCGATGAAGGTGATGATGGTGTTGCTCCTGGCGCAGCTCCTAGGCACGACGACAAAGTACGGGGCGGTCGGTGGCCGCGGTGACGCGCGGCGGTGGCGCTCGGGGTGGAGGGAAGGAGCGGGGCAGGCCGTCGGCGACGAGGACCGAGAGGGCGATTGAGGAGTGGAGGGAAGGAGCAGGGCAGGCCGTCGGCGGCGAGGACCGAGACGGCGAGGCGGGGCGCGGGGGTCGTCGGGCGACTAGGGGGGAATGAATGTGGCGAGGGGGGAGTGAATCTGGCGAGCGGGAGGGACGAAGGGATCGGGCGACTAGGGGGGAAGATTACTAATGGCGCACCCCCTGGCGGTGCGCCATTAGTATGTTTTTTATAGCAATGGCGCACCCTTGAGACGGTGCGCCATTAGTATTCTTTTTTTTAGATAGCAATGGCGCACCAGCCAGCCGTGCGCCATAAGTAAGATTTTATTATTATTATTTTGTTGCATCTAATAATTTAATAGAAAATTAATATGAATATGAATATGAAAATGAATATGAATATGAAAATGAATATGAATATGAAACAGTAATAAATTTTTATGAAAACAGTAATAATTTTTTAAAAAATATCATCAGATTTGTTATTTTAAAATATTTATGAATATAAAAAAATATCATCAAATTTATTATTTGAAAATATAATCAAATTTGTTTTTTTTGGATTTTTAGTTGCATTCATTTGTGACGGTGGAGCGGGGGAGGGTGCGGGGGTCGTCGGCGGTGATGGAGTGGGGGAGGGTGCGGGGGGTGCTCGGCGGCGAGGGAGATCTGGCAAGGGGGATCTGGCGAGGGGGGATAGCGATCGAGATGGAGGGGGATCGAGATCGAGTGTCCTCATGAATATTCAATATTTTTTCATGAATTCAAAAAGTGCCCATGAAAGTTAAAAATATTCATGATATCAAAAAGTGCCCATGAAATACAACCGAGAAATGAAGACTACGATTTAAATACAGACGATCTTAGCTAGCTATCTGTTCATAATCTTCTTGCCCTTCTTTTTCGCAAATGGAGTTCTTCTGTGGAACAGACGTCCTTTAGGTAGGGTGGTCCTGCTTCTTCTTGTGGTGTATGCTGCTACTTCATCATCGTCGTCATGTTCGATCTTCGGGTCGCCGTACTTGTCGAAGTCTTGCTCATTGGCTACTCCATCCATTCCGATGATCTTCCTTTTGCCTCTCCTCACGACAACACGACTGGGCTTTGACGGGTCGGTAATGAAGAAGCATTGGTCTACTTGGGAAGCCAGTACCCATGGCTCATTTTTCGCGGTGACGGTTGCGCCCGCGGTCTTGGATTTGGCCTCGGGTATAACCATGGTGGTGAAATACCGGTCTTCTTTTAGGACGCTCTTGGCCCATCTGACACGGAACATCGGGACCTTCTCTCCAGCGTAGCTCAGCTCCCAGATCTCCTCGATCCTTCCGTAGTATCTGTCCTTGTCGTTACCGGTGTAGGATTCCATCGTTACCCCGGAGTTCTGATAACCATCGCTCTTCATGTCCTTGTCCTTGGTGTAGAATGTGTAGCCGTTGATATCGTACGCCTCATAGGTCATTAGGTTGTGCTCGGCGCCCTGTGACAAGGCGAAGATAAGTTGTTCTTCCGCGGAAGAATCCTCATGTAAAGGGTACGACAGAAGCTTCTGCTTGAACCAACGCGTGAAACATGAGTTGTGTTCTTTGATATATCTCCGTCCGTCCTCTGTTGATCTCGGTCATTGTACGTCTTCTCAATAAAGGTTTTGTGCTCTACCACCCAAGGATTGACCACGTCTATGTGTTGTAGCGCGACTAGGTTTGCTCTTTCAAAGTCGGCGAGTCGACCCTCGAAGTCGACATGCATTTCGCGGCGACCCTCACGGTGACCCCATCCAGCGAGCCTGACGAGGTGCCTGTTGACGGGCAGACCAACGGGGTTCTCGATGCCTAGATAATTTGTGCAGTAGGAGATGCACTCTTCGGTCAGAAAGCCCCTGGCTATACTTCCCTCTGGACGTGACATGTTGCGAACGTATCCTTTGATGACACCATTCATCCTTTCGAATGGCATCATGCTGTGCAGGAACGTTGGCCCGAGTTGGATGATATCCTCCACGATATGGACCAGCAGATGCACCATAACATCGAAGAATGCGGGCGGGAAGTACATCTCAAGCTCGCATGGTATCACCACGATCTCTTCCTGTAGCCTTCTGAGTTGCCTCACACCAACCGACTTCCGAGAGATGACGTCGAAAAAGTTGCGTAGGCCAAATAGCATTTCACGGACGTGCGTGTCCATGATCCCACGGATTGCAACTGGAAGTATCTGCGTCATCAGCACGTGACAGTCGTGAGATTTCATCCCGCTGAACGTCTGCTTCACTGGGTCTAGGTATCTACTTATCTTCCCCGCGTAACCGTAAGGAAGTTTTCCTCCTACGAGGCAGGTGAAAAACTGCTCGATCTCCTCCTGACTTAGAGTGAAGCACGCGGGAGGGTAGTCATTTCCAGTCTTCTTGGCCTTTTTGCCTTTGCGACGACTTTCTGTGTCCTGCTTCGCCTCATCATCATCATCATCATCATCATTAGCGTGAACCTCCTACCTGATGCCCATTGCTTTCAAGTCTGCCCTTGCTTTCGGCCCATCTTTGGTCCTCTCTGGCATGTTGAGCAGGGTAGCAAGCAGACTCTCGCACACGTTCTTTGTGATATGCATGGCATCAAGGCTGTGAGGCACACGGTGGATCTTCCAGTACGGCAAGTCCTAGAAAACAGACCTTGTTTTCCATACCTTCAGCAGCGGCTCTGGCGCCTTTCGCTTCTTTCCCGGCTCTGGCGCCTTTTGCTTCTTTCCCGGCAGTGGGCAATCTTTCCAATTTTTCAACAGCCCGTCTATTTCCTCGCCGCTCCTCGTACACGGGCGTCTTCGGAGTTCTGTTTCACCATCGAACAGATCCTTGCATTTCCTCCATGGGTCATCGTCGTGAAGCCACCTTCGATGTCCCATGAACACGGTTTTCGAAGACCTGGGATCTCTATCTAGCTGGCGGTACGTTGTGTCATCCGTGCACCTGACGCATCCAGAAAATCCGTGGACCACCTGCCCCGCGAGATATCCGTAACCGAGATAGTCGTGCACCGTCGTGAGCAGTGCGGCTCTCATAGGGAAATATTCTTTCTCTGCGGCGTCCCACGTATTGGCTGGCATTTTCCACAGCGTGTCTAGCTCCTCTTTCAGCAGCCCCAGATACAGATTGATGTTGTTCCCTGGTTGTTTCGGCCCTTCAATTAGCATACTCATGTGAATGTACTTCCTCTTCATGCACAACCAGGGGGGAAGGTTGTACATCCACACAAACACAGGCCAGGTGCTATGTGTGCTTCTCTGGCTGCCAAACGGATTGACTCCATCGGTGCTCGCGCCCAGCATGATGTTCCTTGGATCCTTCCCAAATTCTGGGTGTTCGAAGTTCAACGCTTGCCACTGGCTCCCGTCCTTAGGGTGACTCAGCATCTTGTCTTTTTTATTTATGTCCGGATCATTCGCGTCATCTTCTTGCTTCTTCTCCTCCCTATCCGCGTGCCAACGCAGGAGCTTTGCTACCTTAGGGTCCGCGAAATACCACTGCAGAGGAGGAGTGATTGGAAAGTACCACACCACTTTTCGAGGAGCTTTCTTCCTTTGCTTGTATCGAGTGACGCCGCACACCGGACATATGGTAGACTCCGCGTGCTCGCCCCGATAAATGATGCAATTGTTCATGCACACATGGTATTTCACGTGTGGTAAATCTAGAGGACACACGACTTTCTTCGCCTCCTCGAAACTGGTCGGGCACTTGTTCCCCTTGGGAAGACGTTCGTGCCAGAATGACATGTTCTCGTCGAAGCATGCGTCCTTCATTTTGTGTTTTACCTTCATCTCCAAAGCCATGAGCGTTACTTTCAGGCGGGTATCCTCGGGTCTGCATCCTTCATACAATGGAGTAACCGCGTCTATCTCCAGTTGATCCAGCTTGGCTTTCTCTCAGGCGGCAGCTCTTGCGTTATCCGTCTGCTTGAGAAGCATCTCTTGAATATGAGGGTCCTGCACCCAGCCCATCGATGGTCCATCGTTGTCTGCTCCTCCGGCATCTAGATCTTCATGATCATGCCCTTCGTCTGCTCCGGCATCTTCCTCATCATAATGTCCGGCATCTTCTACATGATGACTGTGTACAACATCAAGGTCGTGATCATGTCCTGGAGATTCTTCATCTTCTCGCCCGCCCGAGCCACAGTGGTTGTCTTGCTGCCCTTCCTCATTTCTTGCCCGGCCCCCATGGATGCCTTCATAGTCATCTTCATCACCTTGCCACCGATAGCCATCCATGAAACCACACAAGAGCAGGTGGTCCCGCACCTGCCCGGAATCCGGGTCCGCAATAAGGCTCTTCAGCTTGCATCTTCGACACGGACATCTTATCGCCGTCTCGTTCTTTTGAAGCATCTCGGCCTTCGCGGAGCTCAAAAACCTATTCACGATGCCTTCGGTCATCGTGCGGACCATGGTCGCCTGCGGGGTAGAGCAAAACGATATTTTAGAACCAAGAAAAAATTTGGCATGACTTTCCCTAAAAATAGGACCAAAAAGAATGCATAGTGCCAAAATTCTCGCCGAAACGGAAATGAATCAACATTCCGGCAAAATATTAGCAACTATCGCATTTCAAATACCAATACCTGCAAACACAAACATATATGCAACACCACGAACATATGCAACACCACAAACATACATAGATCTAGCTAGGCCACAAAAAGTGCATGTGCACGTTGTTGGAGCGAGCTAGGGAGAAAAAAAGTAGATCCACAACATGAAGATAGCATTCCCCTTACTTACCTATCAAAAAAGGGTAATTTCAACACTTAATTTTGATGAATCTATGGTGCAAATGAGGTGAGGAGGAGGAGGTAGCCGACAAGCTTAGAGAAGGAGGTGGGGGGAATGAAGTGCGGAAAGTGAGTGTGTAGGTGTGGCTGTCCAAAAATATCTAGCTGGTCCTAGGTTAATAATGGCGCACCACACAGACATGCGCCATTAGTAGTTTTGCAAAAAAAAGTAAAAAAAAAATTATACTAATGGCGCACCGTGGCACAGTGCGCCATTACTAGTTTAAACTAGTAATTGCGCACTATGCAACGGTGCGCCATTAGTATTTTTGCAAAAAAGTAAAAAAAATATAGTAGTAGCGCACTCTATGGCTAGTGCGCCATTAGTAGTTCTAACTACTAATGGCGCACTCTGCCGCGATGTGCCATTAGTATGTTTGAAAAAATGAAAAAAAACATTTTGTTACTAGTGGCGCACCGTGTGCCTGGTGCGCCATTAGTGTCTTCCACACTAATGGGCATTTTTCCCACCATGTGCCTGGTGCGCCATTAGTATATAGTAATGGCGCACCACATGTCTGGTGCGCCATTAGTGTCAATTCCATCTATAGCCCTTTTCCTAGTAGTGCCACGAAGGAGCCCTCGAGCCACGTAACTTTGGGCATTTTTCCCACCATGGCTCCTCCGCATTCCACTTTTTGGCCGCATACTACCTTCGGCGTGATATTGAAGGTCTTCAGCCACAGGCCAAAGTGGGGCCGAATGCGGAGGAAAGCCTCGCACACGACGATGAACGCCGAGATGTTGAGGATGAAATTCTAGGCCAGATCATGAAAGTCCAGCCCATAATAGAACATAAGGCCGCGGACGAATGGATGGAGGGGAAACCCCAGTCTGCGAACGAAGTGGGGGAGGAAAATCACCCTTTCGCGAGGTTCCGGGGTAGGGATGATCTGCCCCGCGGCTGGCAGCCGGTGCGCTATATCCGCGGCTAAGTATCCGGCCCCATGTAGTTTTTTTATGTGTCCCTCCGACGGAGGATACCATCCACTTGCCTCCCGCTCCGGACATGTTTGGAGAGAGTTGAGGAGAAGGATGTGAACTTGGGCGCTGGAGCTCGAGTGCGCGAGAATGGATGAGCAAGGAGGAAGAAGGCGTGGGTAAAAAAAGGTGAAACCTTATCCCTTTATAAGGGCGGACGAAACTATGCACCCCCACTAGCCTGGTAAAACTCGCTTATCCCCCAAGCACCGCAATTGATGGCGCGGTTGGGTTACCCACGTCCGTATTGATGGGAATCCCGTAATAGGGGGACATGATCTCTCCTTCGACAAGACGTGCCAAGGAAACCGCCTCGCGAAGCACGCTGAGATAGGTTATGAAAAACGATTCGAATAAAGACCTGGCTATGGTGTGATGTCACACTACGGGGTACGTCAGCAGATTAGATTTGTGGAAATATTATTCTCTCTACGGTGGTATGTGGAACTTGTTTTGCAGAGCCGGACACGATCCTAGTGTTCGAAATCTTCTATGAAGTATTCGGAGGAGGAACCCACCTTGCAATGCCGAAGACAATCTGCGCGCCAGACTTATCCTCATTGAAGCCTGGTTCAGGGGCTACTGAGGGAGTCATGGATTAGGGGGTATCCGGACAGCCGGATTATATCCTTTGGCCGGACTGTTGGACTATGAAGATACAAGATTGAAGACGTCGTCTCGTGTCCGGATGGGACTCTCCTTGGCGTGGAAGGCAAGCTTGGCAATATGGATATATAGATCTCCTTCCTTGTAACCGACTCTGTGTAACCCTAGCCCCCTCCGGTGTCTATATAAACCGGAGGGTTTAGTCCATAGGACAACATACAATCATACCATAGGCTAGCTTCTAGGGTTTAGCCTCTCTGATCTCGTGGTAGATCTACTCTTGTACTACTCATATTATGAAGAACAATCAAGCAGGACGTAGGGTTTTACCTCCATCAAGAGGGCCCGAACCTAGGTAAAACATCGTCCTCCCTGCCTCCTGTTACCATCCACCTTAGATGCACAGTTCGGGACCCCCTACCCGAGATCCGCCGGTTTTGATACCGACAGGGGCGAATCGTTTTTTTGCCCGGATGCACTTCCTTGCGTGCGAAGGTGTAGCTGGTGGGTCCCAACAGTTAGGGGGAAACATTTCTTTCGCGAAATACGGTGGCCCGTCCAGTGGGTCCCTGCTATCAGGTGGAGGAATCATTATTTTCCGTGTAATAAGGAGGCACTTCCTTGCTGCCGCCGTGGACCCAGCTATCAGCCTCTCCACGTACAGTCCACGTCCGATTGAAGTCGTTCCTTGACCACGTTGGCCACGCCGCGCCGAGAGCACCAGGGCGGTGGACAATGGCGAGGCCTAGGAAGGGGACGACGCGGAGCCGGTCAAGACACGGAAGTGGATGCCCACGCGGAGAGGAGTATGAGGGTTCACTCGTTCGGCTGCGGTGTGAGGCTGCCGTCGCCGCAGGGCCTGGCCAGTGGTGGGAATAGTAGGGGGCGGTGAGGCCTCCGCGGCAGCACAGCCAGCCACGGGAGGCAGGAGCAGGCGGCACGAGCAGCGCTGCTTTGGGCGGCTGGAGGAAGAAGACCAGAGGTTGAAGAAGCACTACGGCCGTTGGATGGACATCGTACGGTGACTGGAGCTAGAATCGTTCATATTGACTAAGTTGACAAAGCCCTCCATCCCCGTCAACTTAGTAGGCCCACAAGTCAGCCTCCCACCAAGGTGGGTCCCAGCTAGCAGGGGGAGTATTCATTTTTTTGTGCGTAATAAGGAGGCACTTCTGGTGGGTCCAAGCTGACAGCGGGGGGAACGTTTTTTTTTTGCGAAATACGGTGGCCCATCCGGTGGGTCCCAACAGTCAGGGGGAAACATTTTTTTTGCGAAATAAGGTGGCCCGTCCGGTGGGTCCCCGCTGTTAGGTGGAGGAATAATTTTTTTGCGCGTAATAAGGAGGCACTTCCTTGCGGCCGCCGTGGACCCAGCTTTCAGCCTCTCCACGTACAGTACTCTTCCGATGGAAGTCGGTCGTTGACCACATTGACCACGCCGCACCGAGAGCACCAGGGCGGTGGACGACGGCGAGGCCTAGGAAGGGGACGACGCGGAGCCGGGGAAGACGCAGCAGAGAAAGCCCGTGCGGAGAGGAGTACGAGGGTTCACTGGTTCGGCTGCGGTGTGAGGCTGTTGTCGCCGCAGAATAACAGGGGGTGTGGGTGAGTGGAGGGATGGCCTGGCCAGCGGTGGGAGTAGTATGGGGGCAGTGAGGCCTCCGCGGCAGCAAAGCTGGCCACGGGAGGCAGGAGCAGGCGGCACGACCGGCGCTGCTTTGGGCGGCTGGACCAAGAAGACCAGAGGTTGAAGAAGCACTACGGCCGTTGGATGGACATCGTACGGTCACTGAAGCTAGAATCGTTTATATTGACTAAGTTGACAAAGCCCTTGGTACGCTCCAACTTAGGAGGCCCACAGGCCAGCCTCCGAAACGGTTCACCCCAGATGTTAGGGGGAGGAATCATTTTTTGGGCGGCCGAAGCTAAGAATATCCGAGATGGAAGAAGAAGCACGACATCCGTTGGATAGACATCCAACGGCCACTGCTGCTACAACCCTGTGTTGACTATAATAAGTTGACAAAGCCTTGCATACGCGTCAACTTATTTTTTTAGGGGACGTGTCACTTAGTAGGCCCACAAGTGTGTGGCGGAGTACTTATAGCCCATTTGCGTTTTGTAAGAATGTACATCCCATTTTTGAATTCTAATGGAATTTACAACAGCCCATTTACAGTTTGTTAAAAGTACAACCCATTTTCTAGCTAGGACAACGATTAATAATTTCAACCAACCGTTGAAGACAGAATTCAATAAAATTTCCCACATTTTGATGGGATCCGAAATATTTTTATCCCGAAATTTTTAGTCAGATTAAATATAAATTTGTATTACGTAAAAATCCAACGAAACATTGTGCGCGCAACAATGAAAATTTAAGATTTTCAAAATCCATAAATAATATTTTATAAACTAATTTTGTGTTTGGTGCTTTTTTTATAGTTACTGCCAAGTTTTTATAATTACATCCCATTTATTATTTTTAAAGCCCATTTTCCTGTTAAGCCTAATGCATCCCTCCTAGGAAAGATTTGCAGCCTAGCGGGGCGGAGAATAACAAGTTGACCTTGCCTGGGTATTCCTCAAAAAGACGTATAGCTGGGCTAGCCATTTTCATCTTGAAAAAATTAGTATCTGGGCTGGATATCTGGCCTGGGCTAGACGGGCCACAGCCCGCCCAGTTAATACCCTGCTCTCCTCTGAACAACAACGAAATCATCGCCAAGAAAAACTCGGCAGTGCTCATGCCTCAAAAACACAAATACTGCTCGAGCTGCTTGGTCCCAGCTGTCGGCCGCACCTTGTGCAATTCTCTCGTTTATATTGGCTACATAGGTTAACAATGGTGTGGGACCGTGATGTCAGGAAACCAGGAGAAAGAAAAAATATATAGTTGTACATAATAAGGAGGCACTTGCGTATGTACGGCTATGGTCCTAGTGGGTCCCTAGTGTCGTCCAGTCTAAATAAAGTCATCTCTTGAATCCTCATGTTCGTTGACAATGTTAACAATGCTCGGTGCCACGGCGAGCACAACAACTCGAAGGACAATGGAGAGGGCCTCGCGGGCCCTACGGATGGTCTGATACAGCGCCCGCTGCTCATTCAGGAAGCCAGGATCATCGGACACCTATGAGCACCTTCGAGAAACTGAGACGACATGAAACGGTAAGGCCACGCTTGGGAGCTCTGGTTTGTTTCAAACCTGTATTAACATACAAGTGTAATTTACTCGTCATCGGAAACAATGCGTAAAATACAGGCGTAATGAAACCGAGGGCCCGAGGTCTGTAAGTAAAACCGGCGGGTTATGCGTGTAATTTGAGAGACCATTGTATATTTTATGAGCACTGCTATATGGACGACATTACCAGACGATACATGCATGACGTGCGTATCATGCCATCCATGGGCAAGGCTGAAACAACAGCTAACGGCTGGATTAGCAATCGTCCGAGTGTCGTTCAACATTTTTGTTGTGTGTGAAGTACTTCCGATATTTTACTAGTCGAAATCGACCAACCAAGCGCCTTCGCCTGAGACCATCTGCTTTAATTTACAAGCGTCAGTTTTACAAGCGGTTTTGGTTGGAAAACGACGATCCAATCACGGCCTAATATCATGAGTTGGTCGAAAGATCATATGGTTTCACATCTAACCTACCCGACTTGTCGTATAGGCTATGAATGAAACATCAGACGATGAACTTCTTAAGCACAGAAACAACAGAAGAGGATGATTGTCACACCCTAGCTAGTTCATGCATTAGAGTGTTGCTTCATGTCTACTTTTATAGAAACTTGAAATGGGGATGACAGAACCCCCAGCACCCCCCTGGAAACAACTAGGGTTTACTAAAAATATTTTCAATGAACCCAAAATGCCCTTCACAAAATATTCATCATTTCTGGATTGGGCTTAAACCCCTGGCAAAAATGGTGCAATCTTTTCTAGGACATTGTGGATTCTTTGAATTAAATCATAAGTATTTGAATTTGGGCATTTAAATGCTACAAAATATTTCAAATGCTCAAATAATTCTGGAAATAAGTGTGGGCTGTTGGAAATAATCTAAACAAAACCTATGTTTATTTTCAGGATTCTTGTAAGTGCGTAAGTATTTTTAATAAAGCCACAAACTTACAGAAAAATAGAAAACAGAAAGCAGAAAGAGAAAGGCTTACATGGCGCCCACCTAGCAGGCCCACCTGCCGGCCCAGCCTAGCCACCGCTCCAGCGAGCTGCTTGGCTTGGCCAGGCAGGCAGGCAGGCGCTCAACGCCGGCGTCTGCGCGCGCCACGCAGCTGCCCGCCGCCCTGCTTCCTCCCCTTGCAGTGCTGCCGCCTTGGATCGGTCACACACCTCTTCCCCGAGCTCGCAGAAATGCCTCTCTCTCCGCAGCTCCTCTCCCTCGCTCCCCCGAAGCCATGGCCGACGCAACCGCTGCCGTCTCACTGCCGTAGTCGCAGCCACCGTCGTCCCTGTGTCACCCCACCGTGCCCACGAGCTCCGCAACATCTCCCTCGACCTCCTCGACGAGCCACGAAGCCTCAGACGCGCTGCAACGCCGCCACCACTGCCGTTCCCCTCGTCAGTCACCGAAGATCGTCGCCGACGATTCGCCGCCTCCCAAGCTTCCCCAAGCCCGCTTCGACGCCCGCTGCACTCGCCGTGAGCTTCTCTCTCTTCTCCCCCTAGCCACGTCGCTCGAGCTGCCCTCTAACCCCGTTGGCCATCACGGCCGAGAGATCGGCTCCGCCAGCCATGGCGCCACCGTGGCCATAGGCGCGTAAGCTCGATTCCGAGCGCGTCACCACACTCACCACGTTCCCAGGAGCCTGTAGCACCATTCCATGTGCCTCGCCGTGCCCCGCAGCCTCGGTTTCGACCTCGCCCGAACTCCAGCGGCCGCCAAGGTCATCGCCGTCGATGTTTCCGGCCACCCTAGCTCCACCCACTGCCACCACTCGATGCGGCTTGCTCCCAGCTATGCGTAGATGCTCTCTGATGTCGTTTTGGTCACCGGAGCACGAAACCCGCAGCTCTCCGCCGCGTCTGGCCTCGCCGGCGGCTAAACGCCAGCGAGTTGACCACGTGTGACCCGTGTGGGCCCAAGTTGACTTCCCCCCTGAGCCTATGACAGGTGGGGCCAACCTGTTAATTAGGTTAGGATTAGTGCTAACTAATTTTAGTTAGTTTAAGTCACTGACATGCAGGCCCAGGCCCCACTGACAGTTAGTTAGTATTAACTAAACTCTGTTAGTTAGCTAAGACACTGACAGACCAGTCCCACTAGTCAGGTTTGACCTGGGCTGGCGCCTTTGACTCGCTGACGTCACAGTGACGCAGTGCTGACGCAATTATTCATTTTCTGGATTTATTTTTATATAGGAAATTCCAGAAAATAGCCTAAACTACTAAAAATCATAGAAAATCAACCATAGCTCCAAATCAAACAAATTATATATGAAAAATGATCAGAAAAATTCAATCTATCCATCTGTAATGGTTTCATGCATGAAAAAACAATTAACCTAGCTGTTTAGGTGAAACAAGCTAATACACTTATTATGCATAAGAGCTTGAGCTTTCATTTGAATCTTTGATTCAAATGGAACCATTTCAACTTGTTTCACATTGCATTAGGCAGGACACATCATATTGCCATGTGTTGATTATACTCTATGGTGTCTTTTGTGGTAGGTTCTCCCTCCGAGGATATCTCCGAGTATCCAACTGAAAGGCAGTACCCTACTACCACTCCATCAGGCAAGCAGCCCCATTGATCATATTGATGCAATCCCATGTTCTCGCCTCTGCTCTCATTTACTACATTAAGACAACAATGTTTCAAACCGCTGTGTGCTACGGTAGTTGAACCATTATCCTCTGCATGACCTGCCATTGCCACAGTAACTAGATGAAACCCACTAGCACGTGTAGGAGTTGATTGAGCCATGTTTGTGTTTCCTACCTTGCTATGACTGCTATGCTTAGAGTTGTGTCAGGTCTGGTTCATCTGGGTGATGGGCTAGAGTGAAATGATTATGTCGGTAATGTGAGGGATGTGTTGAACATGATTTGGTGAAGGTATCGATGAGAGGCCATGTAGGAGTACATGGTGGGTTGTTTCATTGAGGCCGTCCATAAGAACTGAGATCTGTATGCGTGATTTAAGATTCAGCTACTACCACACTTTGGGCCCTGAAATATGACCCCGCTCGACTTACTGACCCCTCTCGTCCTCTGTCCAGGAGCTGCAACTAGTTTCTGGTTTTTGTAGGTTATGTGTTGGCGGCCGTGCGTAGCGCTGACCCTAGGGGTGGGCTATGACGCGGTAGATACACTGTGGCCGGGTATGCCGAGCACCCATTTGGCGTCTTGGGACCTTGTACACATCATTTGGGGCTATTGAGGACACCCCGGCTGGGTTTCCTTGCGGATGGAACCTGAATAGGCGATAAACCAGGACTAGAGACTTGTGTGGTTAGTCAGGTCGTGGTCTACACCCACGTCGGCTTTCGCTTGAAGTCTGCCGAGCACATGTCGTGTGCAGACGCTAAGTGGTGGAAGCATGTGTGACGAAGTACACCCCTGCAGGGTATAAAACTATTCGAATAGCTGTGTCCGCGGTAAAGGACTACTTGGTTGCCTATACAGTTCGTAGACAAGTTAATGGTTACTACTAAAAGACTCAAGATAAGTGTGAGTACCGAGGATGGCTCTCTCATAGGATGACGAGGGAGGATCTCCGGTGGAGTATTGTGTTGGTGATTAGTGGACTCGTGTGCGAAACTAGTTTACTAGTGGTGTCCCGTAGGATAGCTTAGCCAAGAGTCAAAGCTGGCTTGCTGTAATAACTCCACCACCTTCTTGAGAATGAGCATGTATTGTAGGTTCTGATGTAAGACTTGCTGAGTACCTTTGTACTCATGTTTGCTTAAATTACTGTTTTCAGACGACAACATCGCCCCCTCCGATGGATTTTATGTAGATCTCGACGTCGATTAGTGACTTGCCACCCAGGTGGTGATCCTAGCCATGGAGGGCCCTATCTTATATTTACTAATTGGAGGCACCATACGAGGCTCCACGCTAATCCTCATTAACTTCCGCATGTGCTTGTATGTTTGTATGACTTCGAGTGTCGGGTCATGTGACCCCTACCTATATGAACATGTTATGTATGGCTCTTTGGAGCCTTTAAATAAAAGTACTTGAGTTGTAGAGTTTTGTTGTGATGCCATGTTGCATTTGCACATATCGAGCATATTGTGTGTATGATTGAAATGCTTGGTATGTGTGGGATCCGACAATCTAGTTGTTTATCCTTGACAGCCTTTCTTATGGGGAAATGTAGTGTAGTGCTCCTCGAGCCATAGTAGTCCGCTACAGCCCGGTTCACCGGAGTCCTGCTAGCCCAGCACTACTGCTCAGGGCACTTGACTGGCCGACATGTGTTTCACTTCGTTCCTATGTCTGTCCCTTCGGGGAAATGTCAAGCGGTGACTTCCAGAGTCCTGCCTAGCCTGCTACAGCCCGGGTTCACCGGAGTCCTGTTAGCCCAGTGCTACAGCCCGGATTCACTCGCTGATAACCGACATGCTCGATGTGATTCATGTATGCCTGTCTCCATAGGTCTGTGCCGCTTTGGGTTCACGACTAGCCATGTCGTCCCGGGTTCTTTGTCATATGGATGCTAGCGACACTATCATATACGTGAGCCAAAAGGCGCAAACGGTCCCGGGCCAAGTAAGGCGACACCCGTGGGAATACCGTGCGTGAGGCTGCAATGTGATATGAGGTGTTACTGGCTAGATCGATGTGACTTGGAATCGGGGTCCTGACAGCGTTGGCATCAGAGCCAGACTGCCTATAGGTTCGTTGAGCCAAACTGGTCGATGTCGAGTCTAGAAATGCTTTAGTTATATGTGGGGGAATTGATTGCGGGAGGGAACGTAAGGCTCTTTTTACTCCTTTACCTTATGCCCTCTGATCTGAGTCATTCTCTTCTCATTCAACGTGGGTTAAGGACTAGGCTCTCTTCTTCTATCAGGTTCACGTGTTACTAATCCGTAGTAGCTTATAGGATTGTTGTTACCATCCTCAGTACAGTTTCTACTACTTTTAGTATGTTGGCAGTCGAATCAGAAACTTGATATGATGCTGTTGAGTGGTATTGCAAACTATTGTGGATGTCTCAAATCTTTTTCTGAGCATTTACAGCCATTATGCTGTCCGATTTCCCCTAGAAAATTCTAATGCCTTTGCTTTATTTTGTGCTTTCAGATGGCCACCCGTTCGCAGAACCAAGTGGTTCATCTGACCCGGTGCCTCGATGTGCCCGGCCACACGGCCATGTTGGTTCGAGTGATGGTCGAGTCAGGCTATCGGTGGTATCCGGAATATACCGTCGAGGAGTAGTTCAGAGACTTCAACTAGAGCCAGTACCTCTATATCATCAGGAAATATCCCTCTTATCCTGGAGCCACTGAGCCCCTTAACTGTTCCTATGGACTAGGGGTCACGATTGAGATGTCTGTGCAGGATGCAGCCTATTCAATGATTACTATCATTCGAGCCAGGACTGCCTTGCTACAGAACACCGATTTCCGTTACATGCCAGCCTCACTTCCTGGAGCACAGGGGTTCTATCAGGCCTTGTACTATGACTCTACACATGAGGAGTCACTACTCCGCACCACTGCTGACATGCTCGAGGATAAGGACCGCGAAAATTGGGCCTTGCGTATGGAGCTTTTCCACACTCGTTCTGATCATTGGGCCACTTTGATTCGGTTTACACCTGCGGTGCAGGTAGGATACATGGACACGAGGGACTTGTACCCTGTACGGTCTAGATTGCCAGATTGTATGGAGTGGCGCGATGTAGGAGACATCACCCCTCCTCGTGGTCCCCGTCTGCCACCACCAGTGGGACCGAGGCCACATCCGAGTCCCTATGGTCCGCAGGCTCTGCAGGACCGTCTGTTCCTAGATGATCATGTTCCACTTCCAGGCTTTGGTGGTGACTTCTATGAGGATTACTACGGAGCCGTCTGAGCTAGTAGTAGTTTCACTAGTACTGTAATAGTTGTATTCTCCATAGTCCTGCATGACCCGTGGGATATGACTTGGTGTGTATCACGCTCCGGAGGTGTAGAAAAATAATGTATAGGAGCTTGGAATGCCTCCGATGAGATGTAATGTCTTTCACCGTAGTTGTACTCTAGCCTAGGCTTGTACTAAACTATGTACGGTGTGTATGACCAATGGTATATAAATGGCAGTTTCTATATTACCATGTCGTGCAATGAACATCTTAGCATTCCATGTTATCCATTACATTTTGCACTTCCTTGCTAAATTTGTGCCATCCTTATCTAAACCATTGTCTTGTTTTCTCCTAGGATGGTCAACACCCGCAGCAACCCTGCTGCCCCGGAGCAAGGGGAAGCCAGTGCAGTTATGGGTGAAAATCTGCCTCACCCGCCTTCTCTAGCCGAAGTGATGCTGGAGGCGGAAAGAAACAAGCGTGAGACTAACCTCTTGCTGGAGCGGATTGAGCAGAACACTGCACGCCATCAGCGAAATGACTTGGTGTCAATCAATGACTTCATCAAGTTGTACCCACCGAAGTTCAATCATTCCGTCGAGCCCCTCGACGCGGATGACTGGCTCTGCAGCATCACACACAAGCTACGTTCTGCTAACGTAGCCGAAGCTGATAAGGTTACCTATGTTGCCTATCACCTCGAAGGCCCTGCTAGCCTTTAGTGGGAAAACTTTGAACCTATGCGCCCGGTCGGCCAAATAACTACTTGGGCTGAATTCAGTGAGGCTTTCCGTGAGCATCACATCCCGGAAGGTCTCATAGATCGCAAGAGGAAAGAGTTCTGCAATTTCACCCAAGGAAGACTGACTGTGGATGCATATAGTCATGAATTTGGGAATCTGGCACGATATGCTCCTGAAGAGGTATCCACTGACGCTAAGAAGCAGGCAAGGTTCCGCAAGGGACTTAGCCCTGAGCTTCGCCGCGATCTTCGTCTGCACGAGTGCACCTCCTTTCAGAAGTTGGTCAATAAAGCCATCAGTGCTGAGACAGGCCAGTCTGATTATGACGCTTCACGCAAGCACTCTCGTGATTTTGGCTCTTCATCCGGCTCTGGATCTTAGAAGCGCCGGGTGTGGATTCCAAGAACGGCACTGCCACCCAGGTTCATTCTGAGGCCATCCTTTGAGGCGCCTCGCCCCAACCAGCAGTTTGCACCGTCCAAGCCCTATGGTGGCCCCGCTGCTAACGCTGCTCCATGCCCCAATGTTGTGACATGTTTCAAGTGTGGAGAGCCGGGTCACTATAGTCGAGAGTGTCCCCGGAACAACAACCCCAATTAGTCTGGAAAGTCCGTTGGTCGTGGTAAGCCAGCGGGAAAGACATTCTACGCCAAGCCGGTCACCACTTCATGTGGCCACGTCAACTATGTCTCAGCCGAGGAGGCTCATGAGGATCCTAATGTCGTCCTTGGTACGCTCCTTGTTAATTGCCATCTGGCATCTGTTCTTTTCGATACTGGAGCATCTCATTCATTCATATCTGAGAGCTATGCTCGATTGCATAACACAACATTCTGTGACATGCCCACTACCATGGAAATTCAAACCCCTGCCTCTAGATGGCAAACTTCTAGAGTAAGCCATGGGAATGAAATTCTTGTTGATAGACTTTTCTTCCTTGCATCCTTAATAGCTCTCAAGTCCTCGGACATAAACATCATCTTGGGTATGGACTGGATGTCAGCTCATTATGCTAAGATTGATTGTGCCACTAGAACAGTTCAACTTACTCACCCATCGGGCAAGACAGTCAATGTCTTAACTCGAGTGGCCAAGCGCCAGCTTTACTCCCTAAATGCCAACCCCCTTCCAGACCTTGAAGATATTCCGGTAGTCCGAGACTTCTCGGATGTCTTTCCAGAAGAACTGCCAGGTGTTCCACCTGACATGGATGTCGAGTTTGTGATAGACCTTGTTCCAGGAACCGTTCCAATTTCTAGAAGACCCTATAAGATGGCACCCTTGGAGCTAGCCGAGCTTAAGAACCAACTCAATGAGTCCTTGAAAAAGGGTTTCATCCGTCCTAGTTCCTCTCCTTGGGCTTGCCCCGTCCTCTTCGTCAAGAAGAAGGATGGAATGGATCGGATGGTTCTAGATTACCGACCTGTCAACTTGGTCACTATCAAGAACAAATATCCGCTTCCCAGAATCAACGATCTGTATGATCAGCTCGCTGGATCCTCGGTCTTTTCCAAGATGGATTTGAGGTTGGGCTGCCATCAAATCAAAATCAGAAATGGGGACATTCCCAAAACGCCCTTTGTTACTCGTTATGGCCAATACGAGTACACCGTCATGTCCTTCGGTTTAACCAATGCCCCAGCCACCTTCTCTCGGTTAATGAAATCGGTCTTCATGGAGTACTTGGATAAATTCGTCGTAGTATACCTCGATTATATACTCATCTACTCCAAGAATGAAGAGGAACATGCCGAACATCTAAGGCTGGTATTGACGAAACTTCGAGAGCATCGCCTTTATGCCAAATTCTCCAAGTGTGAATTTTGGTTGCCAGAAGTGACCTATCTAGGCCATGTAATCTCTGGTAAGGGTATTGCCATCAATCCCGAGCGAGTTCAAGTCGTCCTTGATTGGACACCACCTGAGACGGTCAAGCAAGTTCGGAGCTTCCTTGGCTTAGCGAATTATTGCCGTCGCTTCGTCGAGAATTTCTCCAAGGTTGCTAAGCCTCTAACTGAACTCCTCAAGAAAGATAAAAAGTTCGAGTGGACCCCACAGTGCGGGTTTTGCTTTCAGGAACTGAAAAGAGCCTGACATCTGCTCCCGTACTGGTACCACCAGATTTCTCCAAGGACTTTATTATCTATTGCGACGCCTCGTGACAAGGACTAGGTTGCATACTCATGCAAGATCGTCAGGTAATTGCCTATGCCTCACAACAATTACACCCACATGAGGAAAACTATCCCACACATGATCTAGAGCTTGCAGCTGTAGTCCATGCACTCAAAACTTGGCGACATTACCTTCTCGGTAATCGTTGCGAGATCTTCACCGATCACCAAAGTTTGAAATATATCTTCACCCAACCGGATTTGAATCTCAGGCAACGATGTTGGGTCAAGTTGATCTCGGATTACGACTTAGGAATAACTTACACCCCGGGCAAGGCCAATGTCATGGCTGATGTGCTAAGTCGTAAATCCTATTGTAACAACCTGATGTTACAACAAAGTCAACCACTTCTCCATGAGGAATTTCGTAAGCTTAATCTTCATATTGTTCCTCGAGGATTCCTATCTACCCTGATGGCGAAACCTACCCTTACGGATCAGATCATCAAGGCATAGAAGGTAGATCCGGGAATCTCCCGTATTAAGAGAAACATTAAGAAAGGAGTCGCGAATTGTTTCTCCGTTGATGATCAAGGTGTCGTATACTTTGGAAACCGCTTAGTGGTTCCCAAGGCATGAAACCTGAGGCGGCTGATCCTTAAGGAAGCTCATGAATCCCCTCTCACCATTCATCCCGGTAGTACTAAAATGTATCAAGACCTATGCCAGAGGTTTTGGTGGACTAGGATGAAGAGAGAAATTTCTCAATACATTTCTAGTTGCGACGTCTATCGTCGTGTCAAACCAGAGCACCAACGGCCTGCTGGCACCCTTCAACCTTTGGCTATTCCTGAGTGGAAATGGGATAAAATCAGTATGGATTTCATTACTGGGTTTCCCAGGACCAACAGAGGGAATAATGCTATCTTCGTCGTGATCGACCGTCTTTCCAAAGTAGCCCATTTCCTACCTGTTCATGAGAGTATCACCGCTAGCCAGCTAGCTGAGCTATACATCTCTCGAATAGTGTCTCTTCATGGTGTCCCATTGGAAATTAACTCAGACCGTGGTAGTCTCTTCACCTCTCGATTTTGGGAAAGTTTCCAAAATGCTATGGGAACTCGTCTATCTTTTAGCACAGTCTTCCACCCTCAATCAAGTGGTCAAGTAGAGCGAGTCAATCAAATTCTGGAAGATATGCTCCGATCTTCTGTCATCTCATTCGGAATGGGTTGGGAGAAGTGCCTTCAATTCGCGGAGTTTGCTTATAACAATAGTTATCAAGCTAGCTTGGGCAAAGCTCCTTTCGAAGTTCTCTATGGACGAAAATGTCGAACGCCTCTTAACTGGTCCGAAACCGTGGAAAGACAACTCTTTGGCCCGGATATGATTCAGGAAGCAGAAGAGCAGGTTATCGTTATTCGTGAGAAATTGAAAACAGCCCAATCTCGTCAAAAGAGCCAATATGATTGTAAACATAAGCTCATGTCTTGCGAAGTCGACGAGAAGGCTTACCTTCGGGTTACTCCATTAAAGGGAACCCATCGCTTCGGTATCAAAGGCAAATTGGCTCCTCGTTACATTGGACCCTTTCACATTCTTGCCAAACGAGGAGAAGTTGCCTACCAATTGGAACTACCTCCGCATCTTTCCAGAGTTCACGATGTCTTCCACGTTTCTCAACTCAGGCGTTGCTTCGCGTATCCTATCTGTGGAGTGGACCATGAAATGCTTGATCTACAAGATAACCTCTCATATTGGGAATATCCTGTTTGTATCCTTGATGAAGCTGAGCGTACCACTCGACGCCATAACATCAAGTTTCTCAAGGTTCAATGGTCACACCATTCCGAAAAGGAAGCCACTTGGGAAAGGGAGGATCATCTTCGACTCGAGTACCCCACCTTCTTCTCGCAGGATCCTAAATCTCGGGACAAGATTCTTTTGAGTGGGGGTGAGTTGTCACACCCTAGCTAGTTCATGCATTAGAGTGTTGAATCATGTCTACTTTTACAGAAACTTGAAATGGGGATGACAGAACCCTCAGCCCCCCTGGAAACAACTAGGGTTTACTAAAAATATTTTCAATGAACCCAAAATGCCCTTCACAAAATGTTCATCATTTCTGGATTGGGCTTAAACCCCTGGCAAAAATGGTGCACTCTTTTCTAGGACATTCTGGATTCTTTGAATTAAATCATAAGTATTTGAATTTGGGCATTTAAATGCTATAAAATATTTCAAATGCTCAAATAATTCTGGAAATAAGTGTGGGCTGTTGGAAATAATCTAAACATAGCCTATGATTATTTTCAGGATTTTAGTAAGTGCCTAAGTATTTTTAATAAAGCCACAAACTTACAGAAAAATAGAAAACAGAAAGGAGAAAGAGAAAGGCTTACTTGGCGCCCACCTAGCAGGCCCACCTGCCGGCCCAGCCCAGCCACCGCTCCAGCGAGCTGCTTGGCTTGGCCAGGCAGGCAGGCAGGTGCTCGATGCCGGCGTCTGCGCGCGCCACGCAGCTGCCCGCCGCCCTGCTTCCTCCCCTCGCAGTGCTGCCGCCCTAGATCGGTCACACACCTCTCCCCCGAGCTCGCAGACACGCCTCTCTCTCCCCAGCTCTTCTCCCTCGCTCCCCCGAAGCCATGGCTGACGCAACCACCACTGTCTCACCGCCGTAGTCGCAGCCACCGTCGACCCCGTGTCACCCCACCATGCCCACGAGCTCCGCAACATCTCCCTCGACCTCCTCGACGAGCCAGGAAGCCTCGGACGCGCTGCAACGCCGCCACCGCTGCCGTTCCCCTCGTCGGTCACCGGAGATCGTCGTCGACGATTCTCCGCCTCCCAAGCTTCCCCAAGCCCGCTTCGACGCCCGCTGCACTCGTCATTAGCTTCTCTCTCTTCTCCCCCTAGCCACGTCGCTCGAGCTGCCCTCTAACCCCGTTGGCCATCACGGCCGAGAGCTCGGCTCCGCCGGCCATGTCGCCGCCGTGGCCACAGGCGCGTAAGCTCAATTCTGAGCGCGTCACGACACTCACCACATTCCCAGGAGCCTGTAGCACCATTCCACGCGCCTCGCCGTGCCCCGCAGCCTCGGTTTCGACCTCGCCCGAACTCCGGCGGCCGCCAAGGTCGTCGCCGGCGACGTTTCCGGCCACCCTAGCTCCACCCACTGCCACCACTCGATGCGGCTTGCTCCCAGCTATGCGTAGATGCTCTCTGCCGTCGTTTTGGTCGCCGGAGCACGAAACCCGCAGCCCTCCACCGTGTTGGCCTCGCCGGCGGCTAAACGCCGGCGAGTTGACCACGTCTGACCCATGTGGGCCCAAGTTGACTTGACCCCTGAGCCTATGACAGGTGGGGCCGACCTGTTAATTAGGTTAGGATTAGTGCTAACTAATTATAGTTAGTTTAAGTCACTGACATGCGGGCCCAGGCCCCACTGACAGTTAGTTAGTATTAACTAAACTCTGTTAGTTAGCTGAGACACTGACAGACCGGGCCCACCAGTCAGGTTTGACCTGGGCTGGCGCCTTTGACTCGCTGGCGTCACAGTGACACAGTGCTAACGCAGTTATTCATTTTCTGGATTTATTTTTATATAGGAAATTCCAGAAAATAGCCTAAACTTCTAAAAATCATAGAAAGTCAAACATAGCCCCAAATCAAACAAATTATATATGAAAAATGATCAGAAAAATTCAATCTATCCATTTGTAATGGTTTAATGCATGACAAAACACTTTAACCTTGCTGTTTAGGTGAAACAAGCTAATACACTTATTATGCATAAGAGTTTAAGCTTTCATTTGAATCTTTGATTCAAATGGAACCATTTCAACTTGTTTCACATTGCATTAGGCAGGACACATCATTTTGCCATGTCATAGTATGCATCATATTGTTGCATATTGCCATGTGTTGATTATACTCTGCGGTGTCTTTCGTGGTAGGTTCTGCCTCCGAGGATATCTCCGAGTATCCAACTGAAGGGCAGTACCCTACTACCACTCCATCAGGCAAGCAGCCCCATTGATCATATCGATGCAATCCCATGTTCTCGCCTCTGCTCTCATTTACTACATTAAGACAACAACGTTTCAAACTACTGTGTGCTACGGTAGTAGAACCATTATCCTCTGCATGACCTGTCATTGCCACAGTAACTAGATGAAACCCACTAGCACGTGTAGGAGTTGATTGAGCCATGTGTGTGTTTCCTACCTTGCTATGACTGCTATGCTTAGAGTTGTGTCAGGTCTGGTTCATCTGGGTGATGGGCTAGCGTGAAATGATTATGTTGGTAATGTGAGGGATGTGTTGAACATGATTTGGTGAAGGTATCGATGAGAGGCCATGTAGGAGTACATGGTGGGTTGTTTCATTGATGCCGTCCATAAGAACTGAGATCTGTATGTGTGATTTAAGATTCAGCTACTACCACACTTTGGGCCCTCAAATATGACCCCGCTCGACTTACTGGCCCCTCTCGTCCTCTTTCCAGGAGTTCCAACTAGTTTCTGGTGTTTGTAGGTTATGTGTTGGCGGCCGTGCGTAGCGCTGACCCTAGGGGTGGGCTATGACGCGGTAGATACACTGTGGTCGGGTATGCCGGGCGCCCGTTTGGCGTCTCGGGACCCTGTACACATCGTTTGGGGCCGTTGAGGACACCCCGGCCGGATTTCCTTGCGGATGGAACCTGAATAGGCGATAAACCTAGACTAGAGATTTGTGCGGTTAGTCAGGTCGTGGTCTACACCCACGTCGGCTTTCGCTTGAAGTCTGCCAAGCACATGTCATGTGCAGACGCTAAGTGCTGGAAACATGTGTGACGAAGTACACCCCTGCAGTGTATAAAACTATTCGAATAGCCGCGTCTGCGGTAAAGGACTACTTGGTTGCCTATACAGTTCATAGACAAGCTAATGGTTACTACTAAAAGACTCAAGATAAGTGTGAGTACCGAGGATGGCTCTCTCGTAGGATGACGAGGGAGGATCTCCGGTGGAGTATTGTGTTGATGATTAGTGGACTCGTGTCCGAAACTATTTTACTAGTGGTGTCCCGTAGGATAGCTTAGCCAAGAGTCAAAGCTGGATTGCTGCAATAACTCCACCACCTTCTTGAGAATGAGTATGTATTGTAGGTTCTGATGTAAGACTTGCCGAGTACCTTTGTACTCATGTTTGCTTAAATTACTGTTTTCAGACGACAACACCGCCCCCTCCGATGGGTTTTATGTTGATCTCGACGTCAATGAGTGACTTGCCACCCAGGTGGTGATCCTAGCCATGGAGGGCCCTATCTTATATTTACTAATTCAAGGCACCATACGAGGCTCCACGCTAATCCTCATTAACTAAGAAAATTATCCGTCCAATCTCAAGATTAATTATCTGCAGCCGTCAGATGAGCTACCTTAAATTAGGAGTCCTAGGCTACCCTCCCACGTGCACCACTTTTAGGAAAAAAATACATATCCTTCCTGGACTTCTTCTACAGCCAAATCTTGCCTGCCGAGTCTTTCCAAAAAAATCCTGCCTGCCAAGGCACAAACCCCTTGCATTGCTCCTCCTCCTCCTCATGTCCTCTTCCTCCTATCTTTCAAGAAAAACATCAATTAAAATAACCAAAGTACGTATCTCAGTTTGACGGTTAAGGTTTAATATATAGGTTGTGAAGAGTCCCGCATGCTCACAATATTCTGTAGCTATCAAGTTTAAAAAAAAGGAGATCCAGATCAAAACAAAAAGAGAGATCCTTCCCAACTACGTGCAAACTCCTCATCTCTTTTTCTGTTCGTTAAAGAAAGTCAGATGCTCCCCGATTGCCTGAAACCTCATATTTTGTGTGTCTGGCTCGCAAATCAACGTTTGCATCCATCGTGCATCTTCTAAAGAAGGGAAGCGGTGGAGTGACTTGATGGATGAACCGGAGGAGTAAAGAATAAAGGCAAGGGTGGAACTGAGGTAATGGAGATGGCGTTAGGTGTGGGATGTGAACAAATTATTGCAGTTAGCTGCGGCAAGCAAGGGCTGCGAGGAAAATCCCTATTGGGCCTTCAGCTACCGGGACGGGGGTGAAAAGGAAACTACGGTAGTTCACATTGCATAGGACGATGGATCATGGGAAACATCAGATGGCTACACAAGTTCAAGGTGGCCGCTCGCCACAGTACTTCCCAATTGACTAGGCAAGCACGTCCCTCTAAATCCAATCTCTCCTACTCTATTATTTATCCTGCTATAAGGAGATCGTTCGTCTACACGCACATGCGGCACAAAGTGTGGAGCTCCCTGAATCCATGGATTCAACACCGCAAGTTAGCAGGGGATGCTCTCTATAGGAAGGGCGCCATCAGAGGGAGAGAAAAAGACTATGCGAGAGGAATTATGCACTGCTTCATGTGCATCGCTGTGGATAGCAGGTCAAAAATTTGCTTCCTCTACTCTCTAATATTACTTAGATTTCCATAAATGATACCTCCCAGGTTTATTAATCACGGGCATATTTAGCATGTTCTTCATCGTGTATAATATGATATATATGTACGCACGTGTATATATGCCCTGCTACTATAATGTTTATATACTTTTTTTTAGAAAAGGAGGATGACCCCCGGCCTCTGCATCTGGGCGATGCATAAGGTCACTTTATTAATTATTAACACAAAACCTTACAAAGCCATACAATAGCAAGACTAAAGCCACCATCTAAGCAACAACTGTCGCTACACCTATTCAATTGATGAAGAGGCGCAGATAGTCTGAGCCTAATACCAAACAGACATCGTAGCCAAACCTAAACATCTAAGACCTGAGGTCCCAACCAGGACGCCTGCCGGGTATGGGGCACCTACTAGTCCGGCGCACTCCTCAACGAGGACACCTGCCGGGTATGAGGCCACCGCAGCCACCTGCCACAAATCCATCTTCAGAGCTATACTGTTGCATGTATCGTGCCAGGTCTCTCTGCCATCGACGCCACCACGACGCCCGACAGCATCGTCCTCCTGCGCGAGTCCATCCTCCCACAGTGAACTCCGAATCTGCACCGCGCCACGCTGTCAAGATCCGTCGCCATCAGTGTGTAGGATGAAGCACCGCTCCACCAAAGAATCCGTCCTCTAGTCCCTCGATCACGTGTGTACCTCCAAAAATGACGTCCCCAAGGGAGGAACGACACCAGAGCGCCGCCGTCATCCGATCATCCGATCTAGGGTTTCCCCCGGAGGTAGAAGAGAGTGGCCTTGAACTTCTCCACGGTGATGCCTTCAAGAAGGGAACGACGCAGATAGCGCAGCAACCGCCGGCCTTAGCAGAAGACGAAGGCAAGTTTTCACTCAGATCAGTTCGAAGGAATCCAACTCTCGTGCACGGGCTGCCGTCACCACCAGCACCACCAGGCAGACCCTGGAGTATCGGCAGATCAGCGAGCCACCGGCACCACCGCATCCAGATCGCCGGCCACGCCGGGCCGCCGCCATCCCCCGCGCCGTCCGGGTCAGAGACGGAGCTGCCGGCCGCGCACAGGGACCGCCGCCGCCTGCACATGCCGGAGCGCCGCCGAGATGCCAGCGCCCGCCACCGCTTGCCGACGCCAACCTCCGCCCAAGCACTGGCGCCACCGTGGAGCCATCAGATCGAGGAGGGAGACGTCGCGCACCGACCACCCTCGCGGACCCCGCCGCACGCCCGAGCGCCGGCGCCACCACGGCGCCATCAGATCAGGAGGAGGAGGAGCCCTCGCCTCGCCGCCCCGCGCAGACCACGCCGCAGCCATCGCCGCAGCGCCACCAAAGGGGAATCCTGCAGATCCGTCGGCGACCCGACCTGCCGCCGAGCCGAGCGCCGCCGCGAGGGCCGGCCGTCCCGCGCCGCCCAGGAGCCTCGCGAGGAGGGAGGGAGCCCCACCGCCACCGACGCACGCGCGGGCTTTGCCCGGCAGCGTCCCCTGGCGGCGGCGAGGGAGAAGGAGGGCGAAGGAAGGGAGCGGCGGCGGCGATCTAGGGTTCCGCCCGGGCCGCTCGTGGGAGCGGCACGGGGGACGGGACCTGGAGATACTAAAGGTGTCAAATGTTCACATCCTAATGTCTATATACTTAGTTTTGTAAAATAACGTCTATCTACATCCAAGTCAGTGTTAATCTGGTATTGTCCAATTAACCGTCTATTATGGACTGTTCAGCCATCTAAAATTGGAGGCAGTTAATCCCTGGGTTACACACGTTCTATTATTGTAATCAAAGTATTTTTTCTCTTATCTAATGATTGTGATATTATTAAAAAAACATATCTTATTAATAATACAATAAATGTTTGTCCTTGACAATTAGGACTGCTCCCTTCTGTTTCGTACTTCGTAAACATATTTGTGCTCTTGGAAATTACAAGAAGCAAACCTAAATCTAGATGATATATTGAACTGCTCTGCATTTCTAACAAGAGCATACTCATGTTTTAGAGGCGGCATTAAATAGCTAGCTCTACTCCTCTTTGCCTGGCACATGCATTAAGCCATTATTATTGCTTTTGGTTGTATCCAACTGTGTCCATAGTTGAAAATTTCAATAACTAATTGTATGCCCCGCGCCTATGTCCACATGACCCTACAAGGTTACAATTTTCACGTTTAACTAACTTCTGATCTATGGATACTATATTTTGATTCTATATATGTTGGGGCAACAATATTGTTTGCAACTATAATTTTAATCTTCGTTGTCCATGTTGCGTACTCATGTATCTGCATTTTTCCTACACCAACTGACATTTCGTGTGGTGTCCATACACTGCTCTCCTAATTGTTTGCAAACATATTTGAAGGCTGGTGCTATAATATTCATTTGTGTGACTTTTTGTTTAACTGAATCTCATTTCTCTGCATGCGTTGCATGGTAATTTTTTTTAGCATAAAAAGAAAAAATTATAGAAGTTTGGGGATGCATTAGTGATGAAGATAATATCTTATAGCTACTTAAGATTGCTCTAACGGGCTTCATTTTAAAAATGCATTACATTTATAGAATTTCCAAATAGATGTTAAATACAACTTTAATAATTATATGATTTATAAACACGTTGGAAGTCAGCTTCATGTCAGCAATTGAGTTTAAATCAATGTGGTTGAATTCTTCCGACTCGTCAATACATGCAAGGAAATAACTATGGACAAAGTCTGAGGACCTGACAACTATTTCATGTCAAAATTATAATAACTACAAACTTCCTTTGCAAATAATTGATTTAGAGTGTGAGGTCAAACTTTTTAACTGTTGCTATCATTATATTTTCCAGGTCACTAGCCCGTGCTGATGCACGGGTTGATGACTAGTGTAGATAGACAAGCTTCGAGAAGCCTTCTTTCTTTCTAGTGTCTGTACTCAGACTATTTGCTTCCGCATGTGCTTGTATGTTTGTATGACTTGAGTGTCGGGTCATGTGACCCCTACCTGTATGAACATGTTATGTATGGCTCTCTGGAGCCTTTAAATGAAAGTACTTGAGTTGTAAAGTTTTGTTGTGATGCCATGTTGTATTTGCACATATCGAGCATATTGTGTGTATGATTGAAATGCTTGGTATGTGTGGGATCCGATAATCTAGTTGTTTATCCTTGGCAGCCTTTCTTATGGGGAAATGTAGTCTAGTGCTCCTCGAGCCATAGTAGTCCGCTACAGCCCGGTTCACTAGAGTCCTGCTAGCTCAGCACTACTGCTCAGGGCACTTGACTGGCCGGCATGTGTTTCACTTCGTTCCTATGTCTGTCCCTTCGGGGAAATGTCACGCAGTGACTTCCGGAGTCCTGCCTAGCCTGCTACAGCCCGGGTTCCCCGGGGTCCTGTTAGCCCAGTGCTACAGCCCGGATTCACTCACTGATGACCGACATGCTCGATGTGATTCATGTATGCCTGTCTCCATAGGTTTGTGCCGTTTTGGGTTCACGACTAGCCATGTCGGCCCGGGTTCTTTGTCATATGGATGCTAGCGAGACTATCATATACGTGAGCCAAAAGGCACAAACGGTCTCGGGCCATGGTAAGGCGACAGCCGTGGGAATACCGTGCGTGAGGCCACAATGTGATATGAGGTGTTACCGGCTAGATCGATGTGACTTGGAATCGGGGTCCTGACAATGATCTTCTTAACAAGGAAATCACTGGCATTAGATCGACATGTAAAACAATATGAAGCATTATTCTCAAGAGGCACGGTGAACAGCTCGTGATGCCGCATGCCACAACATTCCAAGCTCAACTTTCCAATCAAACACAAGGCCTGGCATTACATAGACAATATTCAGAACAAACTCTTAACACAGGAAGATCTCAGCAGAGTAACCATTTATTTCTAAACTGAACACAGGAATAGGAAAAAACACTCGACGCTGCTCACAGCAAGGGCGTCCCACTCAAAAATATCAGATGCATGTCTTCTGGCTAACATCAATGAGCAAATTTTGACAAGGTTTTCCAATTCTAATATATTAAACTAATGTCTTCTTGCTAACATCAATGATTAATCTTTGACAAGCTTTTCCCATTCAAAATATGTAATGCCTATGATCGTGGAGTCCTGTCGTAGCTTCTTGTACCTGTTTGGGCACTTTTTGCCCAGGGCACTGCACGTGTTGTTAAATTGCCAATGGTCTCTGCAGACTAGTCATGTCACCGGTGTCTAATAATACTCTGTAAAGCTTCTCGACCATTCCTTCTATAATGTAGCGCAAACAATGACTGCTTCTTTCTGCAAAGTGGAACGACCAACTGGACCTAGTAATGCAGCAGTTTGCCTTGGACACATTGGCTCCTTTTGTGCAGTTCAACTAAAATCGAAGTCGGAATAAAACCGAGCTTTAATTTTGATATCCCTGTAAGCAACAATAGGTATAAGGGAAACAATTACTGAGAAATAATGGTTGATGACTTGTACTCCCAAAAGAAAAGCATTTACTGATCTACTTTATCTTAATGGGAAATAAAGCAGGAGAGTAGCAATTCTCCATCAGTGTGATTCATTCATATTGACTGAGACATTATCTTAACAATGCCTTGTTTCAACATGTATAAAGAACAACAAAGCAGAAAAGTACCATTCCTAAAACAATGCAACTGATTCATTTTAACAGAGACATTATCTTAACAATACCTTAGTTAAACATGTAGAAAGAACTACAAAGCAGGATAGTACCATTCCTAACAAGTGTTGCAGTTTTGAACTAAGATTCAGTAGTTAATTAATTCTGAGAGAGGCATTGCTTAATTTTACCAGCAGCATTAGATTAACGAAAAGCATAAAAAGTTCCAGGGGAGAGTGGGCGCAACAACAGTATGTGCTTCCATCTACTTATAAAGGGGGTGATGCAGAGTTTGTTGTAACAAAGCAACAAGCATCATGTCTGGGTTGGTCCCATTTTTGTTCACTACTTAATGGGAAAAGACAACAATACAATAGCTTCAATTCAACATTTATTTAAAACAATACCAATACAAGTAGCACAACATCTCAAAGCACATTGCACAATCATGTGGATGAAGGCCTGTACTAACCTTTCATGAGACGGACAAGATAAAATACGAAGCTGCCAACACAAATAGGAAATCCAATCTCGTTTTGTGCAGTTGCACTGAAATCAAGCAAAGTGTTTCACATAGCGAAGCAAAATGTCGCAATAGCAAGAAGTTGAATAGATATCCGTATTTAAACAGAGGCAAAAAAGGAATCAACTACTGGCTAATAAAGGAGGATGAAACATGCGGCCACAAAAATGGTAATCCCGCCAATCCCGAACAAGTGTTGAAGTTTTGAAATAAGATTCAGTAGTTAATTCTGAGAGTGTCATCAATTACTGGCTTATAAAGGGGGTGATGCTGAATTTGTTGTAACAAAGCAACAAGCATCATGTCTGGGTTGGTCCCATTTTTGTTCACTACTTAATGGGAAAAGACAGCAATACAATAGCTTCAACTCAACATTTATTTAAAACAGTACCAAAACAAGTAGCACAACATCTCAACGCACACTGCACATCATGTGGTTGAGACCAAGATTTGAAACAACTCGCCACGAAGACTGGAAACAAATCTCAATCTTCTTTTGTGCGGTTCCACCAAAATTAAGCAAAGTCACCGGTGTGACATTCAAGTTGAACTACACAAAACACTCTTAAAACATAAGTGTTTCGAGTAGCGAAACAAAATGTCGCAATAGCAACAAGTTGATCGATACCCCTATTTTAACAGAGGCAAAAAAGGAAACAATTACTTGCCAATAAAGGAGGATGAAACAAACGGTGACAGAAAGAAGCATCTAACTTATCTTGGAAGGAAAACAAAGTAGGACAGTAGCATTTCTAAAACAGTTGCATTGATTCATATTAACAGAGACATTGTCTTGAAACAACATTCATTAAAAATGTATGTCGGTGTGCAAAAAGAGGGGTACACCTTTTGTACACCTATAACTGTGCACGGGCAGTCTGAGCCGCGGATACCACCACACCAAGCAAGACAAGGGACGTGAGCCAGGGTAAGACTGAAGCTCAAGAGAACTAGAACGACGCCAAGGCCAAGACCACGAAGAGCAAAGGGGACGAAGCGTACTCCCCCGGCAAGATCCTTGCCGGGAGACAGTTCTAGCAGCCCCGGCAAGACCCTTGCCGCGGCGACTCGTCCCGCGCCTACAGAGCAAATCACCCTTGAGTCCGCTGCACCCAAAGGGCAAGGATTCGGGAGACATCCCCGTGGAGGCATGCAGATCTTTGTGAAGACTTTCAAGATTAGATACACACTAAGGAGACAACAACCCTTGGCGGGATCCCAGCCGAGGAAGACCACAAGGCGCCCGGCAAGCGCCTTGCCGGGGATGACAGCAGGCGCCTCGGCAAGACCCTTGCCGGGGCCCCGGCAAGGCCCTTGCCGAGGACACCCGCAGGGCCACCATCAGACCCATGCCAACTAAACCTCCACCATCGCATGCATGCAGCTGCCGACCCAACCAGCTGGGCAGGCACCTGCGTGGCGGCATGCAGATCTTCGTGAAGACCCACCACTGCGCCACCTCAGCTACCTGCCTACCTACATGGCATCGCAGGCGTCGCTGGCCAGGGCGCGTGTTGACACAAGAAGGAGCGGCAATAGACGAGACAGGTTTCTCCCCCGTCCCTGATAAAGCAAGGACACCTAAGCAAGACGCATTAAATGCGCCTTGTCATGTGATGCGGGGGATAACCTCGCAGCACTGTACCCTTTCCACCTCCTGTGTGCCACTGTGGCAACCCCTTTTTTCTATAAAAGGAGGCCCGAGGCGACCAGAGGAAGGGTTCGGCTTTTTGGAGCTCATCATGCCCCATAGCTAGCTCAAGAACACAAATATACAATCCACCAAAGCAGGAGTAAGGTTTTACGCATCCTCGCGGCCCGAACCTGCATAAACAAACCATGTGCTATATGTTTGATCTGCTCTTCTCACGACCCCGCGCCCCGCTAACCAAAGTAGGGATTCTTGTGATCCCATAGGTGTCATTCCGACTGGCATCTTTGGCGTGCCAGGTAGGGGGGCGCAGTTGTGAGAATCGGCTTTAGCAGTTAGTTCGGCGCTTCTTCATCATCATGGCGCCCAAGAAGAAGAAGACGGTGGCGGTTGGCCAGTCGGAAGCCGGACAGTCCGTCCCGACGCGGGCGAGCAGCGGACCGGTCGCAGAAATGACCGGGGGCGCTGCTCGCGAACACCAACACCATCCCAGCAGCCGGAGTTTGGGAGGCGGCGATGTTTGTGCGCCTGGTAACGGGTCACACGTCACCAAATCCAAAGGCAGAGCCAAGCCCTTCGCGGGTGGAGCGGGGCCTTCCAAGGTCATCGCCGCCCCGCCCGAAGGCGACGCAAGGGCCTCCAAGACTCCCACGCCGGCGCCAACAGCGCGCTCCTCCCAGGCAGCGCGCAACGAACGGCATAATAACGCCGAAGATCCCGGGCGTCGCCGCGGGAAGAGCCCCGAGCACCACTCCCGGGAAAAAGAAGACCTGCCCACTCGCCGAGGCGCTGGTGAAAACGGCATGCGACCGTGGGGTCGTGATAGAGATCCTTCTGACATGGTCAGAAGTCGAAGCGTGTCGCGATCCGTGCAGGTTTCGCTGCCACCGACGCCAGCAGAGGCCCTGGCGCGCGCAGTTGCTCCTCGACTTTCCTCCCACTACGAGGAAACTCGACGAATGGAGAGCCACTATCCGAAGCCTTGTTGCAGTGGCCAACAAATACGAACCAAGTCCGGTGGGGCCCCCGGGTCGATGCTTCGATGGAGTCCCGCGGACCAGTGGCGGAAAAGCCGGCGGCAGCGCGACCACGGTGCATTCGCCTCTTCCCCATCCGGTACCGCGGACTGTCACGACCGGTTTTCCAATAAAAATATTTATTGAGAAACCAATCTTTTGAGTCCAGTATGAGAGAAATCCTCCTCACTGGTAGACAAATTCTTGATACAATAAGCCAGTAGCATAAAATATATTACAGGGTCGAACTACGGTTGCTCAACCAAATTATTACAAGCACGCCAATATTATACATAATGGCGGACATGACACAGTGGTGTGGAGGCATACTACTGACTCGAGGATAGGGCGGTGGTGGAAAAACACAGCGGGGAGAGAGATACAAGACTCTAAAACTGTCATCTCATCGAGCGACGAGGTGAGGCTCAATGAATTTATTTGGTAGCGGAAGCGGATATAATACAGTGACCAAATCCAGGGTCGCACGAGACTGACTGGGACTCCTCTAGGCGTCAGACTCGCTATCAAATTCTTCATCCATGAGATCGCCTTCGTCAGCATCTGGCCAAATCAACAAGCCAGTGAGTACTTTGAAAGTACTCGCAAGACAGTTCGGGCGTAAGATATAACAAATGCATGCATGAATGCGTCATGATTAATTCACCAATGTACATTTAAAAATTAGCATAACGAAGTAAGTAAAAGAGAAACGGCGGTAGTCCGCCTGAAATCCCAACAAAACATAAATGAAAACCGATCGGGTGTCTGAAGTGACGCCTCGAAAGGTGAACAAATAAATATAAGGAAATGATGCCACAGTCGGGCGTCTGAGCGACGCCACATAAGGGGCTTTAAGAGAAATGCCACAGTCGGGCGTCTGAGCGACGCCACATAAAGGGCTTTAAGAGAAATGCCACAGTCGGGCGTCTGAGCGACGCCACATAAAGGGCTTTAAAAGAAATGCCGCAGTCGGACGTCTGAGCGACATCGCAGAAAGGGCTTTTATTCACAAGTAAATAATACTCATAATAACCATTCAATTCATGAAAATAAACGGGTTAGTCCATCCACAGGATAATCATTTAACCGGACTCAGCACTCATGCGATTCACCGGAGTCTCTGTCATCAAAACTGGCACTTGTCAGGATAAGATAATATCGAACTTGGACTTGGAATAGATGATTCGAAGGAATATATATGACTCTGCAGAGTTTGTACAAAATTTTTCCCACAGCCAACGGATTTCCGTAGTCACGAAGGACTAGTTCCGTTTACGGTATTTCGGAAGGAAACACAGCTAACCAGTACACACCCATCCTACCTCTCGACGCTAGGAATCACCCTAGACATCGTCCAAGAAAAACTTTTGAGACGGGGAGATCACAATCTCGAATAGCATGGGATCAAATTTATATACGCGCGCTCTAAGGGGTGCCCCCCTCTCGGTCCCAACCGGAAACACCCATGCCCCCTGACCGGATGACTGGCTTTAATCCAGGGCCATGGAACCATCATCATGGCCTCTCCTTTTTGGTGTGTACCAGGTAAGCGGTTTACAACTTACTACGCCATATTCCTTGCGGAAAACATGTGGTAGTACAGGGAAGGAAGAATGTAAGGAACTGGAATGATACGGGTTGACACTGAAGTCATAAAGTCTAGCATAAGACTGGCATGCTACAACACTGCCATCTTACCCATCCTCATGCCAACACATGGCCATTCATACTCACATCCATCCACTTATGGATCATCGAACTCACTTACCTCAACAATGCATGGAAATAACGTTCATCGGTATGCTCAACAACATGCCATGAGACTAAATGCAAAACATGCCAAGACACTCATCATATCAAAAGTTCAAACATGCTTGCCTGGTTCGGAGTAGTCGGAGTCTAGCTCGGTGAAGTTTGCGGTTCCGTCACCTCCTTCGGTATCTACGGTATAAAGAAAATATATGTGCTATCGTAAATACCACGAGGTGCATAAAAAGTATTCCAAATATTTTTCAAATAAATCTGATAAAAAACTAGACAGAATTTTAAAGAGGACAGAAAAAGAATCAATCAAAAATACTTTTCTTCTTAAAAGTTATAAAGGTTTTTGTCCAGGGACTCATCTGTAATGAAACAGAAGGTTTCCAGGGGCTAGCTTATAAAAACAGAAAATGTTCCAGTCTTGAATACGCCAGCCCAGAGGGGAAAGCGTATTTTGCCCGAAGGCGTTTTCAGAAAACGCTCCGCTTAAAAAGGACAGAGAGGCTGACGGCGGGTCCCGCCTGTCAGGTTTGAATAAACCAACGGGGCGGCAGATTTTGCCGGTGCTCGAGAGCCGCGGTGGTCGCCGGCGGCGATCCACGGCGAGGCAGGGAGATCGGAGGGTACCTCCGTGTTCAGGGCGCCATTCCGCGTCGGTTGGTGGTGGTGGTGGTCGCCGGCGGGTACCACGTCGACGGCGAGCCTTGCTCCGGCGGACGGCGGTTCGGGTGGTCGAGGGCCTCGTCGGAGAGAGCTGCGAAGGCCAAATTGAGGAGGGGGTTAGCTTACTGGGTGCTAGAGGAGACTATAGACGAGATTTGGGCGCCGGGGACGGCCTCACCGGAGTGAATCGAGCTGGTGGCCGAGGCGGATCGGGGCGGCCGGAGTTGGGGGAGGAGACCTCTTCGAGGTCCTCCTGGTGGCTTGGCAGGGTCTTGGAGAGGTGCAGTGAGGGTGTGGGGGTCGTGAGCGAGCTCGGGGTCCTTTTTATAAGCGATTCGAGGCGGTGACCGTGAACGGGGGTCTCCGGCGATGGTTACGGCGGCGCAGCGCTTGCTCGGGGGAGATTAGGGAGTTGGGCGTCATCGAGGAGGTCCACCAGTTACATTTAGGTGCTAACCAGGCTTGGATTTGGTGCTTTGGGCGAGCTCGACAGAACGGGGCGGCGCGGGCCCGTCGGCGGCAGGGAGCACGTTCCGTGCTTGCCGGGCTACGGCGACGGTGCCACGGGCGTGCGCTGGCATGCATGAGCCACGCGGAGAGCAGAGGAGCGTTGGGCGGCGACGAACGGCGTTGAGCCGCCGTTCTGTTCCCTGTCGGCCGCTACGGTGGTTCGGCCGCCGCAAGACACGCCGGCGCAGGCGGGCCAGGGCGCCGCCGACGCCGGGAAGGCGCCAAGCGCACGTGTGGTGCTCCAGACAGGAGGAAGAGGCGGCGAGGAACGTGCCAAGGGCACTGTCTACGCGTGATTGAAACTGACGAACGAAAACGACACTGAACTCTGAATTTTTCTGAATATGAACAGTAACAGTGCACGCCAAGTGTTCGACAGAATGAATTTGGCCTCTGGGGATTTTTCCTTGAGCTGATTTTTGGTGGAGTGGCTACTCATTGCTCCAGTAGGCTGCCTGAATTTTGGTGGAATTTTTGGAGAAGTGTAGATATAAATTTCACCAAATTTGGCAAATCTGGTCCAAACTTGCAGAGACTGAATTTTGAAAAATTTGAAAAGAGGAGGAGTGGATCAAAATGGTTCTGGGTTGTGGGTACAAAGGACTATCCAGGAGAGTTGGTTTGAGGTCAAAACTCAAAAGCAAAAGGGTACTTGCTTTGAAAATCTCTCAGGCTCCAAATAATTTGCAGAAATGATTTGAGGGGAACAATAATTAGAATAAAATCCAAAACTTGCTTGGATTAGTTGGGACAGAGAACTTAGGTTGATTACAAGGAGGAGGGGAGGTTTTGGAGGGGTTTTACCACATGGGCAAAATACAAAGTCATGGGTGGTTTCCAAGATATGAAAATCCCAAATTTTCATAGAGTTTCTTTTAAAAAAAACAAAAAAAATTAAACTCCCAAAATAATTTGAGAGGGAACCAACAGAGAAGAAGTTTCAAAAGATCAAACACCATAGTTTTAAAATAAAATCCTTGCCAAAGAACAGGAAGTTTTTAAGAGGAAGGATTTCTGGAAAAGAAATTTTAAATGCCCTCTTTTAAAAAAAAATTCAACAAAGTTTTTGATGAAAACCAATTAAAATTTTTGGAGTGTCACACGGACGCCGACTCATTGCGACGTCACGGGCGACGACATCTCCATAGCATCGTCTGACCCGCGGACCCACTGTGACCAATGCCAAGTTCTTCGGGAACGAGCCCATGAAGACGCTCGAACCACTATCGAGCGCCGGCGCGGAGTGCGCCGCCAGTTAGACAGGCGAGCAGGGCCTGCTGTGGACCACCCGGCCACGGAGAGCCCTGGAGGCCTACCTTACGAGGTAGGTTGTCCGGCTTTTACCCGTGAGCTGCGGCAGTTCCAGTGGCCCACTCACCGCACCTACAAACCTGATGTTGGCGAAAAGTACAACGAAGAGACTCACCCGTCTGAGTTCCTCAGCATCTACACCATCGCGATGCATGCCGCCGGAGCCCGCGACGATAAGGTGCTTGCGAATTACTTTCCATTGGCTCTTAAACCCAACGCCATGTCATGGTTGATGCACTTGCCGGTAGACTCTATTTCCTCCTGGTCGGATTTGTGCCATGAGTTTGTGGGCGCCTCTACTGGAGGTCACCAAGCCCATGGCCAAGCAAGCGACCTGCATGTTATTCCCAAGAAGGGAGGCGAGAGTCTGTGCAAGTATATACAGAGGTTCAGCGGGGTACAGTACAATATCCCTGATGTTCACCCTGCCGCCATCATCAGCGCATTCCATAAGAACGTGCGTAACCGCAAGATGCGCGAAGAACTGGCAATGAACAAGGTGAAAGATGTGGCAGAACTCTATGTTCTTGCTGACAGATGTGCCCGAGCTGAAGAGGGAAGGAAGTACCCCGGCGAAGATGCCGGCGTGGAAACCGACTCCTCAGATGAGGATACTGCCGCCCCGGCGAAGATAGGCCGGCGCCGCAACAGGAAGCGCAAAGGTAAAGCTGTGCTTGCCATCGAGGGATCTCACGACGCCGGCTCCGCCAAGAAAACCAAGGCAGATGACCCCGACAAGGAAATTGCCGGACGTGTCGCCTGCCGGGCCTTGGTGGCTACCGAGAAGCCAGGAAACTCCGACAAGCAATACTGCAAGATCAATCGCACCAAAGGCCGTGATCTCCAGAACTGCCGACAGGTTGAGCTCCTTGGTGAGAAGCAGAGGGCTGAATATGAGAGGCGGGACAAGGAGAAAGGCCAGGATGGTGCTGAGGGGTCCGACAAGAAGCGTGACGACCAGGCGGGCCGTCGCGGCAAAGATAAACAGCAGGAGAGGCCCGCCCGGGGCCGTGACAAAAAGCCAGAAGAAGATGATCATGAAGAGGACGATGAGTCTGGTGACCAAGAATTTCAGAAAGCTACAGAGGCCATGTGCGTCGATGGCGGCGCCTCGCTGCATACCTCTCACCGCCATCTTAAACAGTGGGCGCGTGAGATTACAGCGGCGGAACCGTTGTTTGATGCCCAAAGGCCGCTGAAGTGGTCCAGCACACCTATCATTTTTGACACTAAGGATCACCCTGATCGCACTACTGCAGTCGGGTGCTTGCTATTGTTGGTTTCACCAACAATACGCAACCTCAAGGTAACAAAGATGCTAGTCGATGGCGGGGCCGGTCTGAACTTAATCTTGCCTGCCGTGATCGAGAAATTACAGATTCCTGATGAAGACCTCGAAGAGACGGGCACGTTTCAGGGGGTCAACCCGGGAAGAAGTCAACCAAAGGGAAAGGTCACGTTGCCCGTGACATTTGGGAGTGATCTGAACTACAGGACAGAAAGGATTGTGTTCGACATTGCCAAGATCCCCTTGCCTTACAACGGGATCCTTGGCTGCCCAGCGCTGGCCAAGTTCATGGAGGCGTCACATTACGCCTACAACACCCTGAAGATGCCGGGGCCTGTGACGATCATCACCGTCCCATTAGACAAGAAGGATGCGCTAATTTGCGCTGACCAACTCTACCAACAAGCAGTTGCAGCAGCCGCCACTGCTAAGGCGCTTGCTCCTGCAGCTGGAGCCCCGGGAAGGCAAAAGAAGAAGACCGGTGAGACCTCAGGCACCCACTCCGGCAAGTGCACCTCTTCGGAGTGTAGCGCTCCCATCGAGGACGTGCCAGAGAGCTCCGCCGACAGAAAAAAGAAGTCCAGGGCCACATCGCCGGGAACCAAGAAGGTTTCTGTCAAGGAGGACGACATGGGAGGAGCTTTTACCATAAGCTCCACCCTTGACGACAAATAGGAAGACGCGCTCATCACCTTCCTGCGGGCGAATGTCGATGTGTTTGCATTGCATGCATCCGACATCCCCGGTGTTCCCAGGGAGGTGATTGAGCACCACCTTGCTATATGTCCTCATGCGCGGCCCGTCAAGCAGAGGGTCAGAAAACAAGCTTTGGAACGACAAGAATTCATCACAAAGGAGATTCGGAAATTGGAAGCAGCGGGTTTGGTAAGAGGAGTGCTCCATCCAACGTGGTTCGCCAATTCGGTGCTAGTGCGCAAGGCAAATGGGAAGTGGAGGCTGTGTATTGATTACACAGATATTAATAAGGCTTGTCCCAAAGACCCCTTCCCGTTGCCGCGCATCGACCAGATTGTTGACTCCACAGCTAGGTGTGATCTGTTGTCATTCCTCGATGCCTAGTCCGGCTACCACCAGATCTTCATGACAAGGGAAGATGAAGAGAAAACAGCATTCATCACCCCATGTGGTACGTATTGCTTTATATGGATGCCTTTCGGGTTGAACAGTGCTGGTTCAACATTTGCAAGGGCGGTCCATATTGGTTTTGAACCCCAGCTCCATAAAAATATGGAAGCTTATATGGATGATATAGTGGTCAAAACCAAGAACAGGGAAACCCTCATATCAGATTTACAAGAAACATTTGCAAACCTACGCAAGATCAATCTCAAGCTGGACCCTGAGAAGTGCATCTTCGGTGTCCCGTCTGGCAAGCTTCTCGGGTTCTTTGTGTCACAACGTGGGATAGAGGCCAATCCGGACAAGATCAAAGCTATAGAGTAGATTGAAGCGCCCAAGCGAGTCAAGGATGTGCGTCGGCTTGCTGGTTGCGTTGCCGCCATGAGCAGGTTCATTTCCAAGTCCGCCGAGCGCGCCCTTCCCTTTTTCACGATTTTGAAAAAGGCGGGCCCGATGGGGTGGACGCCAGAAGCTGAAGCAGCATTGCAAGATTTGAAGAGGTACATCTCCTCCGCGCCAATACTAGTTGCGCCTAGGCCACAGGAACCATTGCTGCTGTACCTGGCGGCAACGAACCAGGTGGTCAGCGCCGCACTAGTGGCGCAGAGAGAAATTGATGATGAGGTAATAGCAGTGACGGAGCCTGATGCCACCGATGCCGAGACGACACAGCCAATTGAAGTGCCGCCGAAGAAGAAAATGATGCAGCACCCGGTCTACTTTGTTAGTTCCCTCCTGCAGGGGGCTAGATCGAGGTACTCCGGTGTGCAAAAACTGCTCTTCGGTCTTCTTATGGCCTCGAGGAAGCTGCGTCACTACTTCCAGGCGCACGAAATCACCGTCGTCACTCGCCTCCCTCTGCAACGGATATTGCACAATCCAGACGCAGCGGGAAGGATCGTAGAGTGGGCACTGGAACTGTCCAGCTTTGGCCTCAAGTTTGAGAGTACCTCAACGATTCAAAGCCGAGTCCTGGCGGAGTTCATTGCAGAATGGACCACAACGCCTGACGAAGATACCCAAGAGACTGCTCTCCCCGTCAAGGAGGCAAGTTGCGACTGGATCATGTACTTTGATGGAGCTTTCTCCTTACAGGGCGCCGGGGCTGGCGTATTGCTTGTCGCGCCCACCGGAGAGCACCTCAAGAATATGATCCAGATGCACTTCCCCAGGGAGGTGTCAACAAACAATAAGGCTGAGTACGAAGGGCTGGTTGCCGGTCTTAGGATCGCGGCGGACCTCGGAATCAAGAAACTCGTCGTCAGAGGCGACTCGCAACTTGTCGTCAAGCAAGTCAACAAGGATTACCAGAGCCCGTTTATGAAGGCCTACATCGATGAAGTGAAAAAGCTGGAAGAGCATTTGACGGTAGACAGGCAGAATACGTTCCCCGAGCGGAGAATGATATCGCCGATTACCTGTCAAAACACGCTTCCCTCAAGCTACCTGTGGAACCAGGTACCTTTGTGCTTCGGCTAACTCAGCCATCCGTTGATCCATCAACAGAGCAGAACAAGTGGAGAAAATCAGGGCCCGGCAAGTACCTTCCCGCCGAGCTCCCTGAAGCCGCCGGCAAGGATGTTTCCGGAGACACTGAGCCCGCCACGGGACGGCTAGCTCCGACAGAGCATCAAGCTCTTGCCATGGAGACAGCCGCTCCAATAGCGGAGGAAATGCCTTTAGTCCTCGCCGTCGAGCCCCAGGCTCCAGCGTGGGCACAGCATACCGTCCGATTCCTCCAAACAGGGGAACTTCCTGAGGAGCAGGAAGAAGCGGAAAAAGTAGCCCATCGCTCTACTACGTACCAGTTCGTCGATGACGTCCTGTACAGAAAGAGGCCGAACGGCGTGAAATTGAAGTGTATCCCTTGAGAGGAAGGACTGGGGCTATTGGCGGAGATACATGGAGGCATATGTGGATCCCACATCGGGTCAAGGGCCCTTGCCGGCGAAGCATTTCGGCAAGGCTTCTTCCGGCCCACCACTCTCCAGGATGCGACGACACTAGTCACCAGGTGTGAAGCGTGTCAGTTCCATTCAAAGAAGCTTCATCAGCCAGCTCAAGCCCTTCAAACCATTCCTCTCTCCTGGCCTTTCTCGGTCTGGGGCTCGACATACTGGGCCCTTTCCCCCACGCTGTCGAGGGCTTTGAATACTTGTACGTTGCAATCGACAAGTTCACAAAGTGGCCAGAAGTGGAAGCAGTGAGGAAGGTCACAGCACAGTCAGCCGTCAAGTTCTTCAAAGGACTGGTGTGCCGTTTTGGTGTACCCAATAGGGTTATCACCGACAACGGCACGCAGTTCACAAGTCACACCTTCATGCAATATATTCAAGACCTCGGCAGCAAGGTCTGTTTCGCTTCCGTTGCTCACCCACGAAGCAATGGTTAAGCTGAGAGGGAAAATGTTGAAGTACTGCGAGGCCTGAGGACAAAGACCTTTGATAGACTGCACAAGAGTGGAAGGCGCTGGATTGATGAATTGCCGGCGGTTCTTTGGTCAATCAGAACGACACCAAATCGAGCCACCGGCCAGACACCCTTTGCCCTGGTATATGGGGTAGAAGCAGTTCTCCCCACGGAACTCATATACGGGTCACCTCGAGTACTCACTTATGACGAGCTTGAGCTAGAGCAATTGCGGCAAGATGACGCAATGCTCCTTGAGGAAGATCGTCTTCGGGCGGCTGTGAGAGCAGCGCGCTACCAGCAAGCCTTGCACCGCTACCATAGCCGCAAGGTTCATGCCCGAAGCTTTGAGGAAGGCGACCTTGTTCTTCGGCGCGTTCAATCGACCAAGAATTCAAACAAGTTGACGCCAAAGTGGGAAGGCCCTTATCGGGTAATACGAGTCACCAGGCCCGGCGCAGTCCGCCTAGAGACCGAAGATGCCATTCTGGTGAGTAACTCCTGGAACATTGAGCATCTTCACAAGTTTTACCCGTGAGGCGCGGCTTGCCGGGCCCCCCGGCAAGCCACCTTTTGTACGAGCCTTGCCGATAACGCATGTAACCCTTTGTACAAAGCCAGGCGCAGACCCTGAGCATAAATAAATGAAGCGCTGGCGCCCTAAGTTATAGCATGCATGCTAGGTCGAGTCTCGTCCTTGGTTTGGGTTGATAGTGCTTAGCGGCGTCTAGCCCCTAGCTTAGAGGTTGAGTGTGCGTCCCTTTGTCTTTCTTTTGTCTTCTTTGGTTCACAGGACACACAAATATCCGTGCCGAACCACTTGGGGAGGAAAAAAAGAGGAACAGACCAGCATCTAGCCCCCGGCAAGCCAGTATTGCCGGGGCTGCAAGAGCAAAGATTCACCCACGACGAACCAGGGTTGCCGGGGACTGCAGCTTCAGATAAGTTCTTCATCCCTTATCATGCATTCCATTATGGACTGAGGTATGTGAAACCTCGTTTTCCCCTAAGCTACCGTGCTCCCCTAACTCTAGGCCCTAGGGCTCGTTCCTGGGGCCAAGTTTGGTCGTAGTCGCGATAGCGGAAGGATGAAACAAGGAGCCTGAACCCGCCTCATCCCTGCCTTCGCCAAAGGCGTGAGGAAGGTCGAGCGAAGTGGGGACACGGCAAGGCCTGTTGCCGGGCAAGGAAATGTTTATCTTGAAGATATCAAGGATTTACACCTTGTCGTGGGTTCCACCCGCAAACAAATGACCCGGCAAGCATCCCTTTTTCATTAAAAAAACATTCCACTCGGGTACAGTCCATAGGGAATGAAAAGCATGAATGATGGGATTACAAGTTTTAAATTCAACAAAGGCACGAAGGCTTACAAACTAAAAAGAGATAAGGTGCCCGTAATCCCTTTCTTGTCCCTCTCCTCAGGAGGCAGGTCAAGGAGGCGAAAGGGACAAAAGGAGCGCCTAGGCGAGCTACGGGTGGCAGAAGACACCAGGAGAACTTCTTGGTGGCCGTCCAAAGGCTAGATGGTGATGGCGGCGCCGGAAGCAGATCTCGAAGACGAGGCGGCAGGACGTCAGCACGCGTCGAAGGCGTCGGTGCCCGCGTACTCCGACTTAACGGCCTTGCTGCCCGCCCTCTTCCTCTTCCGCAGCCTCCCAACGCCAGCCGCGCAAGGAGACGACCCCGAGAAGTTAAAGGAGCTGGCGACACGGGTGATGGGGTCGCCGATGCCGCACGGAGCGGTACCTGACACCTAGTCGGACCCGTCATCCTGCCGCCTACTAACCTCGTCATCGCTGCCGCTGTCCTCCTCGTCACTCCCGCCCGAGGAGGAGTCTTCACTATCAGAAGAGCTCTCCACCCAGCACCTTGCACGGGTCCCAAAGAGCCCGAATACTTTGACGGAGAGAAGGCCACCCTCCATCAGCTTAAAATGGAGAGTGAGCCCCTCCGTCAAGCGGTGGATATGAGCAAACATCTTCCATCCTCGACGAAGATACATCACGTGAGGGGCGGGGAAGTCGACGCGGACCCGCGTGCCACTGATCCCGCAGCCCCTCATGTGCAGCCGCAACGACTCCGGCGGATCCAGCTCCATCTCCCGCGCAAATGGAGTTGGGAGACGAAGGCGACGGTGCGGCGGCCGGCGCAGCCTAACGAAGAACTCACAAGGGTCATCCCCAACATGGCCCTCCATTGGAGGGGGAGCTGCTGGCGGAGGCGAGGCCGGCGCGCCACCCCGTCCTCCTCTTCCCCCGAGCGCCCCGGCATCGCCCATGGCCTCGCCCCCTCCCCTTTCCCCTCGCGGCTGGCTCTGCCACCTCAGGCGCAGGAGAAGGAGGGACACGTTGTCGAGCGGCGACCCTCGCCGCCACTGTTGAAGGACCGGGATTCCCTCTCTCCATGACAGATGGAAGGGAGGAGCAGAAGCTGAAGGAAGAAGGAGATGAAAGAATGGGGGACGCCACCCCCCCTCCCGCTCTTTATAAAGGATCGGGGTTGGGGCTCGGCCGCCCCGCTCGGCCAATCAAGATACGGAAGGCGCAGGGAGCCAGGACCGACCCGCCGCCCCAACCAGCGACGACCCGGTTTCCCGCCTCCACCGTTTGCCACCCCAGGCGCATGGGAGACACGTGGCGGATGTGCAGAACTGAGGGGACGGGTGAGACGACCACTCCCCACCCCATGATCGTGGGAAGTGGACGCCTTGAAGACCACGCCTCAGCCCCATTCAGTAAATGGGCCGCGCCTCCATGCCTCCCTCCGTTTATGGGGAAGGCGCGAACCGCCCCTTTACTGTGATGTGACGCATGCCCGCGGGAACCAACCCCACGCATGCCGCCCACGTCACGCACGCCTCCCCATGCTGCGCCACGCGCGGGAATCGTGGGAAGCGCAGCGCGCGAAGAATCTTACCACGGTAAAAACCGCCCCGCCTGCCCGCGCACCGTTTTTGGGCCTAGCCCAACAACGCGTTGCGCTTATGTGTGGCCCATGCCCGGGGGCTCCTGTCGGTGTACAAAAAGAGGGGTACACTTTTTGTACCCCTATAAATGTGCACGGGCAGTCTGAGCCGCGGATACCACCACACTAAGCAAGGCAAGGGAGGTGAGCCCGGGTAAGACCGAAGCTCAAGAGAACTAGAACGACGCCAAGGCCAAGACCACGAAGAGCAAAGGGGACGGAGCGGACTCCCTCGACAAGATCCTTGTCGGGAGACAGTTCTAGCAGCCCCGGCAAGACCCTTGCCGCGGTGACTCGTCCCGCGCCTATGGAGCAAATCACCCTTGAGTACGCTGCCCCCAAAGGGCAAGGATTCGGGAGACATCCCCATGGCGGCATGCAGATCTTTGTGAAGACATTCAAGTTCAGATACGCACTAAGGAGACGACAACCCTTGGCGGGATCCTAGCCAAGGAAGACCACAAGGCCCCCGGCAAGCGCCTTGCCGGGGATGACAGCAGGCGCCTCGGCAAGACCCTTGCCGGGGCCCCGGCAAGGCCCTTGCCGAGGACACCCGCAGGGCCACCATTAGGCCCACGCCGACTAAACCTCCACCACCACATGCATGCAGCTGCCGACCCAACCAGCTGGGCAGGCACCTGCGTGGCGGCATGCAGATCTTCGTGAAGACCCACCACTGCGCCACCTCAGCTGCCTGCCTACCTACATGGCATCGCTGGCCAGGGCGCGTGTCGACACAAGAAGGAGCGGCGACAGACGAGACAGGTTTCTCCCCCGTCCCCGATAAAGCAAGGACACCTAAGCAAGACGCATTAAATGCGCCTTGTCATGTGATGCGGGGGATAACCTCGCAGCACTGTACCCTTTCCACCTCATGTGTGCCATTGTGGCAACCCCTTTTTTCTATAAAAGGAGGCCCGAGGCGACCAGAGGAAGGATTCGGCTTTTTGGAGCTCCTCACACCCCATAGCTAGCTCAAGAACACAGATATACAATCCACCAAAGCAGGAGTAGGGTTTTACGCATCCTCGCGGCCCGAACCTCGATAAACGAACCGTGTGCTATCTGTTTGATCCGCTCTTCTCACGACCCCGCACCCCGCTAACCACAGTAGGGATTCTTGTGATCCCATAGGTGTCGTTCCCACCGACAATGTAATTTACTTTTAACAGTGGCATTGCTTCAATTTTCCGGCGGCATTCTTAGATTAACAACAGCAAAAAGCTGTATGGGACATGCCAGCACCATGTGCGTCCACACGTATAAATGGGTAATGCAGAGTATGTAGCCAAGCAGCATATATGTGTTGGTCCCATATTTTTTCTCTTTGAACCTTCTTCCTATGTGAGTGCAGCAAATCTTGTCCTGCACAAACTACCCGACCCCCCAGTTTCTTTCCCTTTTCAACAAAGAGATCGGTTCCTTACAGATGTGTGTACTGGGTTACCCCCTTTTTCCCTTTTCAACCTACAAAGCGGCTGGATAGCCAGTCTATACTACTTTCCGCCCCTCCTTTCCTCATTGAACCACGTCCTAGATTCTTTCTCCAGCCCACCGCACCCTTCTTTCCTCTTTGAACCAAGAGCTAGATTCGACTACAGATCGAAAAAGATCCACATGCAGCTAGAGCAACGACGGTTTCAAAGAAACTTATACCTTAGGGTCATCGGGATGTGGCAAGGCGTGCGGCGGGAGGCCGGATCTACCCACACTACGTACGACAGCTAGGAATAAGGGGTCGGTGGCCCTCCCGCACAGGCGCTGGGTGAAAGAGAACAGCGCAGCCGGTAGTGGATTTCCTCCCTCGCCGAAGGCGATAGAGTGAACGTTGCACCTCCTCCCCTTCCCGGTGCGACGGGATACGGACGCCTCCTTCACCAGCTATGAGGGGGGAGAGAGAGAGACAAGAGGCCAACACAGTCTTGTTTAGATCTGGTGAAGAGAGGGTGAGAGACTCTGAATATAGCAAACCCTAGCAAATGAACGCTGAGCCTCCAGCGTGTAACATATTTGTAGTGCGGCGAGCGTGTGGAGAGTGCAAACCCTAGCGAACAAGCGCTGAGGCTCCCGCTTATATATATACTACTGTAGTACGGACTGAGCTCCGGTGCCTTCACTGCACCTGCTTTTGGCTGTATGACAGGTGAGCCTGCCACATTTTGAGCCCACCTGTCATAAATCCAAATGCAGGGGCACTAAGTCAATGAAGCTGCGTCCATATAGTACTCTCGTGTATACGACTAATATATAGTGGAGTGGTTTTCTTTTTCTCTCCATAACAATCGTTTTAAATTGTGTAAGTACGAAACGAAACTCTTTATTTAATGTACAATGAAGAAAACTAGTACTACTTCCGATGAACTAAAGATCCACGCCCACGCGCCCTGGTCACACTTCATGTCCTTCACGTGTGGTACACTACCCTCCCTTAAGTGAACAACCTCACATGCGTCAAATTATCAGAAACATGTGAGAGTGTGTACAAATAAAGAATTTTAATTTCAATTATCAGAAAGGTTTGAGAGTATTACAAAGTTTGACTTCAGTCAAATCTAATATGCGGAGTAAATAAAAATGGAGGGCTACTACGTCCATCCGGGTTTTTAGTCCACAACATTTTTTAAATCAAAGTTAATACCTGGACAAATAAAATTACAGGGGAGCTGGAGACAAAGTTGTGAGATGGCTTAGAAATGAATACAGAACTTATGCTCTTAGTACCAACGTCGATCCTTCTTCTAGGAAACATTTGGTTCATAACCAATTGTTTGATAAAATTGCACCAACATGAAAGACGATTGCGTCTCCAACACAACCAAGGTGAACTGACGAAGGATATCATCTTTGTGTGTAACAAGCAAAGAGCACTGATGGAAGACAGCTTGTTTTCATTGAAAATCGATCAGCTTCACCAGCTGACACAACCATGAGGCGCAACCATGAGCATCGATAGGTCATCGTGGTGATGCATCATCCATTTGGCATCAAGTTTGGGTGAGGCACCTATGAAGTTCGACAAATCCTCACTGTGGTATGTTTCTTCTCAGTAATCAAGCTCGAGGAAGGAAGAACCACGTGGCAGAGGACAGTGAGGCGGAACAACAATGGGCATCCAATTTTGTGCAGTTCCACTAAAATTGAGGAAGACATGCCCGGGTATGGAGACACGCATCGCTGTTTCCAAAAATATAAAAAGGGTTAGCAACGACATCTCAATTGTCAATAAGAATTAATGAAAAGTACACCAACAAACAGAAGCATCATAATTATCTTGATGGGAACTAAACCAGGATACCCGAGAAAAAAAGCATTTCTTCATTTAACCAGTGATAGTACTACCACCATATGGACAATGACCGCACAACCACCATGTACTTTTTGTCGAAACAACATGTATACCTCCGCCGAGGCATAAATCAGGACAACTTTTCGAGTGGCATTTCCTCTATAATAGTACTAGTAGGTGATGTTGGACCAGCCGACGAACCCTAGCTACTATGCATTGGCAGCTGGGGAGTAGTCGCATAGAAGAAAACCCACACGCAGCGACCTAGGGAGCTGGACCAGTACAAGAAGTTATACCTCAGGTGGGCGAGATGTCACTTAGGCGGGCGGGCGGGATCTGCCCGCACGACGGCAGCGAACAAGGGCGCGGAGGATCTTCGTCCGCGCCAGCGCCGGCTCCGAGAGGACGGTGCGCATCGGCTCCCTCCGTCGCCGACGGCGACAACGTCAACGCTGCACCTCCTCACCTCGACGGGATTCAGCCGGATCTATGACCACCCTGTGAGGACAGAGATAGAGTGGACACTGTCATCTTGTTTTGATATGGAGAGGGTGAGAGAGCGAGACACGAGAAACTCTATCAAACAAGAGGCTATAATGGAGTAAAAAAATCTCTCCATAGTAGTGGTGTTAAATAGAATACGCGCGTTTCCGGAAAAAAGAAACGAAAACTGGCAGATAATTTTTTAAGGGTCTGTCTAGGACACATCTAGATGTGACATAATTATGTCACATCTAAGTTGATGTCCACTCTGTTTGCGGTCTATTTTTTTCCTATTTTTTTGTTTCTTGTTGCTACATTGTATACTTGTGGGAGCTTAGATGTGATATCCTTAAATAACATCTAGATGTGAATTAGACAAACTGATTTTCTAACGCACCAAGAAAGAAAACTCGACCAAAAACACGCCCCCGCTTCCAGGTCGCGAGAGTCGTCGCCCACACACACATAGACATAGACATGCATATCCGTATTTACGTAAAATTCCATTTGCATCTTCATCTCCAATCATATTTTTCCAACTGGCACATTATTTACGTTGTTAATTATATACGCAGCAATATTAACGTACTGCATCAGTGGGGATATTACTACTGGAGGTAAACCGGCCTTGTGTAGCCGGGTTCACTCCTTGAAGATTAGAAGCCCATAAAGATGCAAGGATGATGGCGCTTCATGGAGGCCCAAGGCCCGAAGGCGGGTTAAAGCCTGTAAATATAAACCGGCTTAGTCATGTTATTTGTAAGATAGGAAGGATAGAGACCAAAATGGATACGTTTATGATCCGGCTTCGGGACTCTGTAAACCGGCGGGCGTCAACCTATGTATATAAAGGGACGACCCGACAGTGGTTTAGGGACAGACAACAACTCGAGAGCCAGACAAAGCGAATTCGCTCCCTGGCCTTCGAAACCCTAGCAATACTAATCACAACTAGACGTAGGCTTTTACCTTCCTCGAAGGGGCCGAACTAGTATGAAATTCCCCGTGTCCCCTTGTCCGTTTTAACCCCTTAAAGCTAAACCGTAGCGATGGCTCCATGCCTAAGTCCTTTCACAAGGACATCTGCCGTGACAAACCCACGACAGTTGGTGCCCACCGTGGGGCTATCGCACGATGGTTTTGAGTTCTTGAAGGGCAGCTTCGGTGGACTTAAGGGATACGCTGTGGGCCGGATGACGAAGAGTCGTTGCGGCAAGCTCTACATCAACAATGCAGGATGGAGTCCCGAGGCCGATTCAATTGAATACGGGTACCGGGTCCCCTTTGGTGGGATTCACGTCTTCATCGGCAAGATCGGCGAACCGGCGCCTGAGCCGGACATCTGCACCGACATCATGGAAACGGCTCGGCGTGCAAGTCCTTCGCCGGTTCAGCCCGAGGCAAGGCATGTTTTCGTGGGTGTCATCCATGGATCAAGGTACGAGGATGGACTAGTGTCCGATGGAGAGACCGTGGTCTGTTCTGAGGACAAGTCTTCTGGAGAGACTGAATCACTTTACCAGTTGCAGGACGGCCAGATTGATGGAGTATCCGAGGGCAACAGTATTCCGGATTCCCCCGATCTACCAAACCGGGCCGCCATCTTCATGGCCGGCACACAATCGGCGCCTCATTCATCTACCGCCGCAGCAATGCTCTCCGGTTCAACAACGGCCACACCAGCAGGGGCAGGAAGCTCGGCGCTGCCTCCGGCCCAAGTCCTGTCTGATTTGTTTGACGCTTTGGCAACATTGATGGCCACGGAGGTGGATGCAGCAGCCAGGGATCAGCACAGTGCGGAGATTGCAAAGGTAAAAGATCAGATAGCCCAGGCTAAAGAGGACCTGGCAACAGAGAATACTAGGATGGCTACAGAGCGGGCTGAATTGGAAGCACAGGCCTACCGGATTAGACTGGATCAGAATGCTTCAGAGGAAGTCATGAGAAGAAGGTATCGATCACGTCTCCCATCGGTTTATGAGCCGCAGAATCTCTTCAATACACCAGGAGCAGTAGCTGGTAGCCAACCACACTAAACCGGGCGGGGGCACCGGGAACAGGAGCGCCGGTTCAACCGCGCACGACGGACCCGCCTCCCCAGAACAACATTGTGCCACGGTATGTACCAACACTGCCCGGGCATTATTCCAACCCGTTGGACAATATTGTGGCCGCCGCTTCATGCCTGGCGGCCCTCCCAACCGACGGTGGGTCACCAGTTGCAGTGGAAGCACGTCGGGCCAAGGATCTCCTTCAAACAGCACTAAATCAACAGCAGGCGTATTCACACAGTCGTGAGAGGATTCATTCCACTCCCCGTCCAAGTCGGAGCTATAGCAGACACGTGGAGGACGAACCGGCCATGTCCAGTAGTGCACGTCGCCGAAATTCGCCACGAGGGAACAACCCGGCCGGGGAGGCGCTAATGCGCAAGATGTTGTGGACCATGGCTGCGCACGTCGGGAGGCCGAGTTGGCGGCTCGACACGGAGCACGACAGCATACTCCGGTTCACCCCACAGCCTCTGTGGAGCAAGGAGTGCTGTTCAGTTCCTTAGGGGTGCTGTGTCTAACCCCCGCTTTGCGTAATGTGAGACTGCCCAAGGATTTCAAGGGACCTCGTAAGGTACCAAATTACACCGCCGATTTGCAACCAGAAGCGTGGGTGGAGAGCTATGAGATGGCAATGGAGATGTTAGATGTGGATGAGGCAGTGTGTGCTAAATATTTCACCATGATGTTGGAAGGAACAGCTCGCACTTGGTTGAAGAGCTTGCCAACCAACTCTATTGGATCATGGGCCGAATTGAAGCACCGGTTTATCCAGAACTTCAAGGATACGTGTAAGCAGCCGATGTCAATCGTGGATCTGGCCGCTTGTGTCCAAGAGGAAGGGGAGTCCATGACCCATTGGGTCAAACGGGTCTCAGCAATTTTGCATTCATCAGATCGTATCAATGCAGACACTGCAGTGTTAACATTAGAGGGCAATTGTCGTTTCAAACCGCTAAAACAGAAATTAGGAAGGCTCAAATGTCACTGCAATGATATGTCAACACTCATGGCCGCTTTGGTTAAATACGCCGATTCAGATAATACCAAGGATCCGGATTCAGAGGAGGACAAATCGGAGAAATGTAAGAAGAACGGCAATGCCAAGGGTTAACAACATAATCCGGCAGGCCATGGAAACGGTGGTAAGAGCAAGGCCGACAATAGCTTGGACTCTGTTGCAAATACCAAGGCGCAGGAGAATGGCCAGCGCCGTAAGGTCAAGCAGCCCCAGAGGGGTGGAGGTTCAGGCCCCAATTTGGAGTGCTTATTAAATCAGCCCTGTCCAAAGCATGGATCAAAGGAGAAGCCGGCATCACATCTTTGGAAGGACTGTTATATCATGCGGGATTTCAAGAATTCCAATATGTTCCAATATGACAACGGCCCGCCCGGCGGTTCAGGAGGAGGTTTCCACGGGCCGGGTTATGGAGGTGGTGGTTCCGGTTCAGGGTTTCAAGGCAACCAAACCGGACACGCCAATCAAGGGCACCAAGGCAACCAGGGAGGATACAACCATCAGGGGAATCACCAGCAGCAGCAGTCGGGTTATCAGAGCAATCCCAAACAGCTGAACAACGGGCAATATCATGTCTTCACTACTAGTTTGTGCAAACGTGATCAGAAGCTTCACAAAAGGGCAGTAAACTCTATTGAGCCGGCAGTACCTAAGTCTTTACGCTGGTCTGAGCAACCTATTTTGTGGAGTAGAGATGATCACCCACCCCGGGTTGATAATCCAGGTCAATTGGCCCTGGTGGTAGCCCCTCAAGTTGGGGGATACAAGTTCACTAAAGTGCTTATGGATGTGGGAAGTAGTATCAATATTTTGTATTATGATACATTCCGCCGTATGGGGTTGACAGATAAGGATCTTAAACTGTCAAATACGGTCTTTCATGGTGTGGTTCCTGGTAAGTCTGCATATCCTGTTGGCAAGATAGCTTTGGAGGTAGCTTTTGGAGATGACTATGATTCAAGGTCAGAAACATTGAAATTTGAGGTGGTAAAGATCAAAAGTACGTACCACGCCTTGTTTGCGCGGCCGGCTTATGCTAAGTTTATGGCAAGGCCATGTTATGTTTATCTACGGCTTAAAATGCCAGGTCATAAAGGGACTATCATAGTACATTGAAGTAGAAAGATTGCTTTGGAGTGTGAAGAAGGTGATGCGGCTTATGCTGAGTCGGTTTGTGCCATGGAGGATTTGAAATTCTATAAGGAGCAAGTTGATCCAGTAGACATGACCTCTTTGAAAAAGCCAACTACAGAACATGATCCAGCATTGAAGTTCAAATCGGCTACAGACACTAAGATGGTTGACTTTGTTCCTGGCGATTCATCCAAACAGTTCAGCATCAGCGCTAACCTGGATCCCAAATAGGAAAGCACGCTCATCGAGTTCATCCGTGAGAATCGGGACATCTTTGCATGGAGACCTTCTGACATGCCAGGTGTACCGAGGGAACTCGCTGAGCACACACTCAACATTGATCCTAAGTTTAAACCGGTCCGGCAGTTCCTCCGTTGTTTCAATGAAGAGAGACGTAAGGCTATAGGTGAAGAGGTAGCCCGTCTGTTGGCCGCAGGGTTTATTGTCGAAGTTTTTCATCTAGAGTGGTTAGCTAACCCGGTGCTAGTTCTTAAGAAAAACGGCACTTGGCACATGTGTGTGGACTACACAGATTTAAACAAGGCTTGCCCTGCAGACCCCTTTGCTCTCCCTCGCATTGATCAGATAATTGATGCTATGGCAGGTTGTGACTGTTTGTGTTTTCTGGATGCCTACTCTGGTTATCATCAGATCAAAATGGCGGTTAAGGACCAGGAGAAGACAACTTTCATAACTCCCTTTGGAGCCTTCTGCTATGTTTCAATGCTTTTTGGACTCAAGAGTGCCCAGGCAACTTACCAGCGATGTGTTCAGAATTGCCTTCATAAACAAATTGGGCGCAATGTTCATGCATATGTGGATGATATTTGGTCAAATCCAGAAAGGAGGAGACATTGATAGATGATCTTCGAGAAACCTTTGACAATCTCTGGGTTTACAAGATGATGCTCAATCCGGAGAAGTGTGTCTTTGGTGTCCCGGCAGGCAAGCTCTTAGGCTTTATGGTATCAAACAGAGGCATTGATGCTAATCCGGAAAAGATTGCAGCAATTACATCCTTGGCTAAACCGGCGTGTATTAACGATGTTCAACGTCTCACTACTAGGAAAAGGGCTATAGATGAAATTGACGCTAATGGCGCACCAGAGAAGTGGTGCACCACTGCTATATACTAATGGCGCACCATGTGGTGATGCGCCATTAGTGTGGAAGACACTAATGGCGCACCAGGCACAAGGTGCGCCACAAGTAATAATTTTTTTTTCATTTTTCCAAACATACTAATGGCGCATCCTCGCAAAGTGCGCCATTAGTAGTTCTAACTAGTAATGGCGCACTAGCCATGGAGTGCGCCACTACTGTATTTTTTTTATTCTTGTTTTTTTGCAAAACTAATAATGGCGCACCATGGCATAGTGCGCCATTACTAGTTTAAACTAGTAATGGCGCACTATGCCACGGTGCGCCATTAGTATATATATATTTACTTTTTTTGCAAAACTACTAACGGCACACGGCCAGGAGGTGCGCCGTTAGTATGTTGGGTTACTAATGGCGTATCGCTGTGTGGTGCGCCATTAGTAACCTGGGACCAGCTAGATATTTTGGACAGCCACACCTACACACTCACTTTCCCCACTTCATTCCCTCCACCTCCTTCTCCAAGCTTGTCGGCTGCCTCCTCCTCCTCACCTCATTTTCACCATAGATTCATCAAAATTAAGTGGTGAAATTACCTTTTTTTGATAGGTAAGTAAGGGGAAAGCTATCTTCATGTTGTAGATCTACTTTTTTTCTCCCTAGCTCGCTCCAGCAACGTGCACATGCACTTTTTGTGGCCTATCTAGATCTATGTATGTTTGTGGCGTTGCATATATTTATGGTGTTGCATATATGTTTGTGTTTGCAGGTACCGGTATTTGAAATGCGATAGTTGCCAATATTTTGCTGGAATGTTGATTCATTTCCGTTTCGGTGAGCATTTTGGCACTATGCATTCTTTTTGGTCCTATTTTTAGGGAAAGTCATGCCAAATTTTTTCTTGGCTCTAAAATATCGTTTTGCTCTACCCCGCAGGCGACCATGGTCCGCACGATGACCGAAGGCATCGTGAATAGGTTTTTGAGCTCCGCGAAGGCCGAGATGCTTCAAAAGAACGAGACGGAGATAAGATGTCCGTGTCGAAGATGCAAGCTGAAGAGCCTTATTGCGGACCCGGATTCTGGGCAGGTGCGGGACCACCTGCTCTTGCGTGGTTTCATGGATGGCTATCGGTGGCAAGGCGATGAAGATGACTATGAAGTCGTCCATGGGGGCCAGGCAAGAAATGAGGAAGGGCAGCAAGACAACCACCGCGGCTCGGGCAGGCGAGAAGACGAAGAATCTCCAGGACATGATCACGACGGTGATGCTGTACACAGTCATCATGTAGAAGATGCCGGACATGATGATGAGGAAGATGCCAGAGCAGACGAAGGGCATTATCATGAAGATGAAGATGCCGACGGAGCAGACGACGATGGACCATCTATGGGCTGGGTGCAGGACCCTCATATTCAAGAGCTACTTCTCAAGCAGACGGATAACGCAATAGCTGCCGCCCGGGAGAAGGCCAAGCTGGATCAACTGGAGATAGACGCGGTTACTCCATTGTATGAAGGATGCAGACCCGAGGATATCCACCTGAAAGTAACGCTCGTGGCTTTGGAGATGAAGGTAAAACACAAAATGACCGACGCATGCTTCGACTAGAACATGTCATTCGGGCACGAATGTCTTCCCAAGGGGAACAAGTGCCCGACCAGTTTCGAGGAGGCGAAGAAAGTTGTGTGTCCTCTGGATTTACCGCACGTGAAATACCATGTGTGCATGAACAATTGCATCATTTATCAGGACGAGCACGCGGAGTCTACCATATGTCCGGTGTGCGGCGTCACTCGATACAAGAAGAGGAAGAAAGCTCCTCGAAAAGTGGTGTGGTACTTTCCGATCACTCCTCGTCTGCAGCGGTATTTCGCGGACCCTAAGGTAGCAAAGCTCTTGCGTTGGCACGCGGATAGGGAGGAGAAGAAGCGAGAAGATGACGCAAATGACTCGGAGATAAATAAAAAAGACAAGATGCTGAGTCACCCTAAGGATGGGAGCTAGTGGAAAGCGTTGAACTTCGAACACCCAGAATTTGGGAAGGATCCAAGGAACATCGTGCTGGGCGCGAGCACCGATGGAGTCAATCCGTTTTGCAGCCAGAGAAGCACACATAGCACCTGGCCTGTGTTTGTGTGGATGTACAACCTCCCCCCTGGTTGTGCATGAAGAGGAAGTACATTCACATGAGTATGCTAATTGAAGGGCCGAAACAACCAGGGACGACATCAATCTGTCTCTAGGGCTGCTGAAAGAGGAGCTAGACACACTGTGGAAAACGCCAGCCAATACGTGGGATGCCGCAGAGGAAGAATATTTCCCTATGAGAGCCGCACTGCTCACGACGGTGCACGACTATGTCGGTTACGGATATCTCGCGGGGCAGGTGGTCCACGGATTTTCTGGATGCGTCAGGTGCATGGATGACACAACGTATCGCCAGCTAGGTAAAGATCCCAGGTCTTCGAAAACCGTGTTCATGGGACATCGAAGGTGGCTTCGCGATGATGACCCGTGGATGAAACGTTCGATGGTGAAACCGAACCCCGAAGACGCCCGCCTATGAGGAGCGGCGAGGAAATAGATGGGCTGTTGAAAAATTGGAAAGATTGCCCACTGTCGGGAAAGAAGCAAAAGGCGCCAGAGCCGGGAAAGAAGCGAAAGGCGCCAGAGCCGCTGTTGAAGGTATGGAAAACGATGTCTGTTTTCTGGGACTTGCCGTACTGGAAGATCCACCGTGTGCCTCACAGCCTTGATGCCATGCATATCACGAAGAACGTGTGCGAGAGTCTGCTTGGTACCCTCCTCAACATGCCAGAGAGGACCAAAGATGGGCCGAAAGCAAGGGCAGACTTGAAATCAATGGGCATCAGGCAGGAGCTTCACGCTAATGATGATGATGATGATGATGATGATGATGATGATGATGATGATGATGATGATGAGGCGGAGCAGGACACAGAAAGTCGTCGCAAAGGCAAAAGGCCAAGAAGACGGGAAATGACTACCCTCTCGCGTGCTTCACTCTAAGTCAGGAGGAGATCGAGCAGTTTTTCACCTGCCTCGTAGGAGTAAAACTTCCTTACGGTTACGTGGGGAAGATAAGCAGATACCTAGACCCAGCGAAGCAGAAATTCAGCGGGATGAAGTCTCACGACTGTCACGTGCTGATGACGCAGATACTTCCAGTTGCAATCTGTGGGATCATGGATGCGCATGTTCGTGAAACGCAATTTGGCCTATGCAACTTTTTCGACGTCATCTCTTGGAAGTCGGTTGGCGTGAGGCAACTTAGAAGGCTACAGGAAGAGATCGTGGCGATACTATGCGAGCTTGAGATTTACTTCTCGCTTGCATTCTTCGATGTTATGGTGCATCTGCTGGTCCATATCATGGAGGATATCATCCAACTCGGGCCGATGTTCCTGCACAGCATGATGCCATTCGAAAGGATGAATGGTGTCATCAAAGGATACATTCGCAACATGTCACGTCTAGAGGGAAGCATAGCCAGGGGCTTTCTGACCGAAGAGTGCATCTCGTACTACATGAATTATCTAGGCATCGAGAACCCCATTGGTCTGCCCGTCAACAGGCACCTCGGCAGGCTCGCTGGATGGGGTCACCGTGAGGGTCGCTGCGAAATGCATGTCGACTTCGAGGGTCGACTCGCCAACTTTGAAAGAGCAAACCTAGTCGCGCTACAACACATAGACGTGGTCGATCCTTGGGTGGTAGAGCACAAAACCTTTATTGAGAAGACGTACAATGACCGAGGCCAACAGAGGACGGACGGAGATATATCAAAGAACACAACTCATGTTTCACGCGTTGGTTCAAGCAGAAGCTTCTGTCGTACCCTTTACATGAGGATTCTTCCGCGGAAGAACAACTCATATTCGCCTTGTCACAGGGCGCCGAGCACAACCTGATGACCTATGAGGCGTACCATATCAACGGCTACACATTCTACACCGAGGACAAGGACATGAAGAGCGATGGTTATCAGAACTTTGGGGTAACGATGGAATCCTACACCGGTAACGACAAGGACATATACTACGGAAGGATCGAGGAGATCTGGGAGCTGAGCTACGCTGGAGAGAAGGTCCCGATGTTCCGTGTCAGATGGGCCAAGAGCGTCCTAAAAGAAGACCGGTATTTCACCACCATGGTTATACCCGAAGCCAAATCCAAGACCGCGGGTGCAAACGTCACCGCGAAAAATGAGCCATGGGTACTGGCTTCCCAAGTGGACCAATGCTTCTTCATTACAGACCCGTCAAAGCCCAGTCGTGTTGTCGTGAGGAGAGGCAAAAGGAAGATCATCGAAATGGATGGAGTAGCCAATGAGCAAGACTTCGACAAGTACGGCGACCCAAAGATCAAACATGATGACGACGATGAAGCAGTAGCATACACCACAAGAAGAAGCAGGACCACCCTACCTAAAGGACGTCCGTTCCACAGAAGAACTCCATTTGCGAAAAAGAAGGGCAAGAAGATTGTGAACAGATAGCTCACTAAGATCGATTGTATTTAAATCGTAGCCTTCATTTCTCGATTGTATTTCATGGGCACTTTAATTTTGAACTCATGAATATTTTTTAAATTTCACGGACACTCAATCTCGATCCCCCTCCATCTCGATTGCTATCCCACCACGCCAGATCCGGTCCCCTCGCCGCCGAGAACCCCCGCACCCTCTCCATCGGCCGCCACCGCCGACCCCCCGCACCCTCCCTGGCCCGCTCCACCGTCACAACTGAATGCAACTAAAATTGCAAAAAAAAACAAATTTCAACAAGTTATTACTATTTTTATAAAAAATATTACTGTTATGATTTAAACAAGTTTGAACATATTTAAACACAAATAAATATCAAACAACATTTTAAATGTTGTTAACATGGCAACAAATTGCATATTATTTTTCTACATGAAATTCTGAGCATCTAGCATATGTGACATGTTATATTTGGATGCATGGATAAAAAGATATGTGCAAAGAAAAAAATTCATTAACATGTTATATTTGGATGCATGGATAAAAAGATATGTGCAAAGAAAAAAATGCATAAAAACAAAAATTGGGGAGCTTGGGAATCGAACCCAGGACCTCCTAGTGTGTGTGCTGCGTGATGACCAATTGGGCTAGTGTGTGTGTTGTGATGGGGATACGGTTAGGGGGAATATAACCTGAGTGCTCGAACTGTAATCAAAACAAAATTCTAATGGCGCACCAGGGGGAGGTGCGCCATCGCTATCATCGTACTTATGGCGCACTAGGGGGAGGTGCGCCATTGCTAACCCTCCCCCCACTCCACCTATTCCCCTCCCTCGCCAGATCCCCACTCGACCTAACTTTGCCCCCTTCGCCCCAACCGTACGCCGCCGCCCCGCCTTGCTCCGCCCCCTCCGTCCGCCGCGCCTGCACGCCATCGGCGATGCTGCCGCCTCTCCTTCTCCGCCTTCTTCTTCCCTGCCTTCCCTGCCTCTCCTTCCCCGCAAAGAAGCCGCCCATCCAGGACCAGATCGAACCCACCCCCGCGCCCCCACCACCGCAGCTCCCCCGCGCCGCCGCCCCCGCACCCCCTTCACCGACCTCGCCATCCGCTCGCGGCTGCGCCTCCTGGCTGTGGTCTTGCGCAGGCCCCGAGCCCTAGGGTTCCAGCTCCAAGGTGGGTGGCAAGCTCGCCGGCGCAACTCCGGCGCCGTGTACGACCTCGACTACATATTCGCAGGTGAGCCCCGACCCTCTCCTCCCCCTTCCTCTTCCTTCTTCTTCGGGAACAATCAGTCATTCGGGAACAACAGATAGGTTTTTGGAGATAGGTTTTTGGTGATAAATCAGTCATTCATGAACCGTGCAGTACCTGGATGAGAACAAGAAGCTAATCCTGGCCATTGTCGACAAGCGGAGCAAGGGGAAGGTGGATAAGTGTGCACGGTGAGCCCGATCTCTGATCTGATCTGGTATCCTTGTGAACTAGTAGCAACTGTGCTGTTGTAGCTGTGCACTCATGATGGAATGTTGTAGTGCTTTATGTAGTTTTTTCTATCTTAGCTCTTATGGTAACATAAGTTAGGAGTAGTGTTAGCAACAACTAGAATATGCTAGGGGTACTATGTTTGGACAATCAAATGTGTTCACAAATGAAATGATCCACGTAGGTCTTAAAGGTGACAATACTAATTTTAGTATGTTGGTTGAGACCTGAGTTGATTTGTGCTAGTTCTAGGCTGATGAAAAAGTATCCTTCTGATATACACGTGATTACTGTGTAGAAAAGTACTACTGTTTCTTGTTCAGTGCACTTCTGATATATATATCTGTCAAGGTGTTCACGGTAGTGCCCAAACAACAGATAATGGGCTGTAGTGCTTTCTGTTCTACCGTCGTATGCTGTCACTTAGCATGGCAGATTAATCTTCCCTATGTATGTGTTTAATTATATTCATGGTTGCTTTATGTGTTTGTTGATTATGCAGGTTCCCTGGCTAGGCCTCTGGGTGAGTGCATCATCGGCTCCTGCTGCAGCTGCTCCTGCTGCTTCCAAGGTTTGCTCCTACATGTCCCTTTGAGAGTTTGAGCACTTGAACTGTGGATTTATTTGCCCCTTGAAGGCTTTTATTGTTACGTTAATAACTTCTATAGTGGCTACAGCATGTGCTATAAATCCAGATTGTACATCAGTTCCAGATTTCTATGCATGCCACCTTGTTGTGATTAGTTAGGTTAGTTTAGTTCCAAATGTCTGAAATATACTTATTGTTCAGGGTTGATTGCAAATTAGTTCTGGTGCCTCTAGTGGAGTAGAGTGTGGAGAGCCAAGAAGCTTTATCTCTTTAAATTCAGTTAATTTCCTTACTGAAATTAGGTTGTTGCCTTGATACAGTATTGTACAGTGGCTCTGCCTCTGGAAATTTTATTTGATTGTGAGATGATTGGATTTTGAAATATAGGCATATGGTACTGAACTATAGTACTGCTGTCGTATATAAATGGGATGCTGTAGAACTGTTCTTCATCTTTATAGTGCTGTTGTATAGAAATATGCCGAATTCTCTGCTCTGATTGTTGCAAAAAAATGGGGTCATGTGAGACGCCGCTGCTGCTTGAGGCCCTTGAGAGGCCCTTCGTGTCGTGATGAATTTGCAGGTACCCCGAGAATGTCGATTAACTTCTGTTCCGGCAAATTCGGGTACTCCATATGTCCTATTTTCAGCAAAGGTCATGCTGAAATTTTCCGTGAATTTTAGCATTACTTTGCTAAAAATCGGACATATGGGGTACTTGCGACTAATGCATGGGCCAGGGTATCTTAGTACTTAGTTAAGTAGGATCAACTGCCCCGCCATTCTTGCTGCATTAAACCATAGGTGGCAATAGAGCCAAGTGATTAGGCCCAACTTAGAATTCTCCTTAGCATCAACAAACCCTAGATGATAAACTCAACATAGGTGGCAATAGAGCCAAGTGATTAGTGCCAAGTGATTAGGCCTAACCTAGGGTGCCTCGGCATCGATAAACCCTAAATGATGAAAACTTAACTTGGCTTCTATAGGGTGCCTCGGTGTCGATGAGAAGCTAAATGATGTACGCTTCGGCTTTTAGGGTGCCTCGGCATCGACAAACCCTAAATGATAAAAGCTTAGCTTTTAGGATGCCTCGGTGTCGACAAACCCTAAATGATGAGACCATGATCTTGTTCCTTGACAATAACCAACTTTTTGACCAAATTTTTTCCTATTTAGAGCGAAACATGGCCCACAATGATGAGGCCGGCGGTTCGGGCGGCAAGCAATTCTGGGAGCTGTCCCAGGAGTTGGAGGAAGAACCTCACCGCTATGAGGACGCCGTGGAAGACACCGATCCTGACTACACAACCCCTAGTGGCGTCGGGGATGACACCACTGATGATGGCGCCGCGGATGCCACCACTGATGATGGTGGCGCACGCACAGATGGCAGCCAACCGAAGAGGCAACAGAAGGACCGGCGCCCGAACATGCTCGGCACCGTCAGGGAGGAATTTACTGAAGTGAACTCCGACGGGCATCCGACGGCGCCCAAACATGTAGTCAAGGGGTACTCGGTTCAGCTCGGGTGCATTCTCCGGAGCACCGTCTCGATCAACACCGAGAACCTAAGGCATAAGGACCGAGGGAATTTGCGCAGCCTCCTCTTCACGAAGCTGCACGAACGATCCAAGTTCCCCGCTGAGTTTGCAAACACACGCCTCTCGGGGAATAAAGTGAACGGTGCCGCCCTCACGAGGATGTGCACGGCCCTGTCTACTTGGAAAAACACGGTGAAGGCAATGATTGACAAAGGTGATAGTTATGAGAAGATCAAGGCGAAATATCCTTTGATGAGCGAAGATGACTACAAGGAGTTCAAGATCAAGTGCGAGAGCCCCGCAACCTCCGAATCAAGTCAACGGAGGAAAGAAATGCGGCAGTTGAACTTAGGGGTCCACCAACTCGGTCCCGGCGGTTACAGACTGGCGGAGCCTATATTGGACAAGGAGGACGCGGACCGTGCCGAGCAAGGCCTACCGCCCTGCTTCGAGAAATACCGTGACAAGCAGACCAGGAACTTTCTCAGGGCCCGGTACAAGGAGGACCCGGTAACAAAGGAGCTTACCACGGATCCGAAAACCAAGGCGCTTGAGCTTGTTCTGGTAAGGAATACACCCCCGCATAATTAGCTCCATATGGTTGCATTCTAATTAATCCCCAATATTTCTAAATGGTTCACGTTCCTTCCGCAGGACAAAGAAAGAAGTAGCGCGGGGTCGCCACAGAGCTCCCCTTTCGACACCCCTTTGAATAGGGCGTTGAATGTAATGAAAAACAAGGATAAGCTTAGTAAGCCGACGTCAGCTGGTCGTGTGGCCGGCAAAGGCTTGTCCACAAAATGGTCGTCATACTATACCGCTGGTGGGCAAAAGGAGAAAAAGACCAGCTCGGAAAGCCAGTCGCGCGAGGTTGAAGAACTCAAGGTGCAAGTGGCGCGGATTCCGGAGATGGTCCAAGAGCAAGTGCAACAACAACTGGGATCGACGCTCACCGGCATTATGCCTACCTTGATTCATGGGATAACGACGTGGATTCCGGGTGGCCAACATGGGCCACCCCCGATTCCCAGCTTCACGGCCAGCAACTCGCACAACGCATAGGCGGCGCCATTGGTGTCTGCGGCGGCGGTATTGGTGTCTCCGGCGGCAGCGCCATTGGTGTCTCTGGCGGCGGCGGTATTGGTGTCTCCGACGCCGGCATTGGAGCTTAATGCACCCGGGTGTACGCCGGCCGGCACCTCGCCAGCAAGCGTCCCCTCCGTCAGTTGCACGCACGCCGTTGGCGGTGCCTCGACATTAGCCGAGCTCGACGCTATCATCACGGTAACTAATTAAGCCTCTCGGCCGAGGACTTCATCTCCTTGCCTTTGACTGGGCATCCCTGACGCCCTACATGTTTTCGCAGGGCGCCGCCGATGTTCCGTGCACTCTCCTACACTTCGTGAATGACGAGTTGGTCGATGTCGCCACGGGCAAAATCGTTCAACCGGGCAACCCCGTGTTCCACGGTAAACCGATGCCACCCACCGTGTATAGGGTTCAACTAGTTCGGGTGCTGCCAGGCTGCGACGAGTTGTTACCTCCAATTCAACCCGCCGAGGCCGACGAAGATGATTTGATGACCCTCAGCACCTGCCTAAGCTGGCCCCTGCTTTGGCTGAAGATCCAGATTCGTTTCGGGGCGGGGGACACCACCCCAAAGACAACACCGCCAGTCGTGTTGGTGCCAAGCCATGGCAAGACCGCCGCAACGCTACCGGACATGCCGGACATCCCTATGGCATAGGATCTGGACGACGATGACAACGACGACGGCCGTACATTTAGCAACGTCGATAAGTACTTTGCCGAACATGGGTACGATGACGAATTCTATGGGCCTCTTTCTCAAGAACCCAACCAAGACGACCGCGGTCTAGCTGGTACGGCGGAGAAACCCAGTTGCAACAGGCGTCGTCTGGCGGTCAGTTCTCAGGAGATGCCTCCAGCTGCCAACTTTACCGAGACTCAAATAGCCGAGGTGCCAAATATTATCAGCCCCAACACACTCAAGAAGGCGGTCTATGAGCAGAACTCGGTCCCATTACAACAGAAGAAGAAGGGATGGAAAAGAAAGAGTAACAAGGGTGCGAGCCAGCCGGCACCGAGTACGATCTGTGCTCAGGACGGGCCACCTTCACCTAAGGATATCTCGAGGAGGGTGCATGTGGCGGGTAGGGCGATGCTACCGACAAATATGGTCAATGCTGCAACCGGTGCTATGCGGAGTTTGCATGACAGTGTTCTTTCTTTGGAGAAGCGGCGTCTCAGAGAGAATGATGTGACATACCCGGTTTTCCTGGCCAAGGAGCCAGAGGGCAAGGGCTTTGTGGATGGCGCCATCGGGGGTATGATCGTCCGCGGTTGGATGACACCTTTGCTATGTTTAACCTTCATCCGCTGCACTACACCTTATTTCGGCTATTTTTGCTGAGTATGGAGATGCGGATCATTAGAGACAAGACCCCGAACATCGTGATAGTCGACCCCTTCTACATGTGTGCCAAGCTCTTGGGCAGCACTGGGGACCACCAAGTCGCGAGTTCACACCTCGAAGGCATCATTCTGGCAAACCCAGATAAGGATAACTTCCTCGTGGCTTACTTTCCCGAGTAAGTCATCCCTTAACCGCCCCCTAACATATGATTTCTTAGATTTAGATCGTTCTTTTTTTCTAAAATTCCGTGTTCTGTGCAGTGACACACATTGCACACTCATCCTCTTAAGCCCGAAATATTCCATGGCCACGTATTTCGACCCGAACCGTGACTCCAAGATGGACTACACAAATATCAAGAAAGTTCTTGATGATGTTCTCCCCGGCTACGCCAAATCTGGAGGCACCTTCACGAGGCCAATTCGTAGGTACGGCAAGCACGTGTTTGCCCACAATACTAAGTTCTGCTGCGTCAAGCAGCCGCCTGGCGGTCAGAAGGATGCCTACTACGCCCTCCATCACATGCGGGCGATCGTAAGGGATCATCATCACCTTCTGCTACCAGATAATCTCAAAGATTGGGCCGCGAGCTTGTCGGCAATCTAGGACGCGGACATCAGACAAGAATTCTTTCGCTTCCAGTCAGAGTTTGCGGACATCATCCATCAAGATGTCCTTCATACCTCGGGGCAGTTCTACCTCAGATATCAACCGTCCAACAGGGAGATAGACGGAACGCTAGAAATGCAGGCTGACAACGCCCGTGATTTCTTGACCATCACGACAGACGGCGGCTTCATCCACGCTCCGGTCGCATGAGTCGAGTCGACGGTAGTGATGCTATGTGTAGTTCTGAAACATTGATTGGCTCATGTTGTAATTAAACTTTAATGAACTTGTATGTCTCTTTGGTTTGGACAGTCGTTCAACTTAGATGTAATCGATGCTATTTATTAGTAGGACCATGAATCGTGCTATTAATGTCATGTCTTGCTTTTCTCTTCCGATCCTTTTGTTGCATACTTATATATTGCTTATGTATGTATTGTCTGTTGTTTGGCTTGTGCATAGAGATGCCGTCGTATGTCGTGTACAAGGGTAAGGTTCCAGGAGTCTACGACGACTGGGAGGAGTGTCGGAGACAGGTTCACCATTTTAGCGGTAACAGTTACAAAGGGTACACCACTAGGGCGGAGGCGGAATCTAGATACGCCCGCTATCTAGTGGGAGAGAGGAGGGAGCGTTGGAGGAACCGGATGAAGACCAGTTTCATCGCGATGATGCTCATCGTGATGACCGCAGCTCTCTTCTATGTGATGGTAGCTTAGATGATCGATATCAACTTGTAATGTGAAGACAAACTCGATACTCGCGGTCTCGAGACTTGTAACGTTTTATCTTTGTTCGGTCTTTTGAATTCGGAGACTAATATGATGAATTGTATTCAGAGACTAATCTTCTATTGTATTCGATGAATCTGTTGTTGCTGTGTGCTGCTATCTATATTCTGTCAAATAATATATTTTGTAACCTGTGCAAAAATCAGAAAAGTAAAAAAGAATACAACCTAATATTCATACTAATGGCGCATCACTACAGAGTGCGCCATTAGTATGCCAAAGTATACTAATGGTGCATCACACAACAGTGCGCCATTAGTATGCCAAAGCACATGGTTAAATATGGCCCCCTGTGAGGCATACTAATGGCACATGGTGTTCTATACTAATGGCGCACTGCGTGGTGCGCCATTAGTAAGAAATACTAGTGGCGTGATACTAATGGCGCACCAGTAGTGCGCCATTAGTAGGCAAAACTGGTGCGCCATTAGTAGGCCTTTTCCTAGTAGTGTCTAGCCGGCCGGATTACAGCCTTGAGCCGGTTTATCAGTCGCCTTGGAGAGAAGGCCATCCCTTTATATCAGATGCTCAAGAAAATAGATAACTTTGTCTGGACCGAGACAGCTGATAAGGCGTTCGAGGATCTGAAGAGGCAGCTAGCTGAACCGCCCGTGCTTGCAGCGCCGGTCGATAAAGAGCCATTATTATTATATGTGGTTGCTAATGCCCGGGCTGTTAGCATAGCCATTATGTTAGAGCGCAAGGAGCTTGGCAAGGAATATCCGGTTCAACAGCCGGTTTATTATATCAGCGAGGTGCTCATTGAGTCAAAGCAGAGGTATCCGCATTGGCAGAAGCTGGTGTATGGGGTGTTTATGGCCAGCCGGAAGCTTAAACATTATTTTCAGGGCCATCCTATCACAGTGGTCAGTTCAGCTCCTCTAGGCAACATCATTCAAAACAGAGAAGCAACTGGCCAGATTGCCAAGTGGGTTATTGAGCTTGGACCTCATGGGCTCAAATATATACCCCGCACAGCAATCAAATCCCAGGCACTCGTGGATTTCATCAATGATTGGACGGGGTTACAGGCACCTAAAGAGAAACCAGATAATACATACTGGACTATTCATTTTGATGGATCCAGACAGTTGGATGGCTCGGGGGCTGGAGTCATACTAACTTCCCCACGAGGTGACAAGTTTTGTTATGTCCTCCGTTTAATGTTCCTTTGTACTAACAATGCGGCTGAATATGAGGCTTTGCTCCACGGTCTTCGGATGGCTAAGCAGATGAATTTAAGCCGGGTTAAGTGCTTCGGCGATTCAGATCTAGTGGCTCAGCAGGTGTCTGCCACTTGGGATTCTAAGGACCCACTCATGGTGGCATATCGGCGAGAGGTGGACGCAGTGGCTGGTCACTTTAAAGGTTATCAGGTGGGCCATATAGACTGGCGGAAGAATGAAGCGGAGGATGCTTTAAGTCGTCTTGGTTCCCAGCGTTAATCGGTCCCGCCCAATGTCTTTCTTGATGTGTTGCATAATCCGTCAGTCAATGTGCCAACCGAAGAAGATTTGGCCATTCCTGATCCGGAGGCTCAGTTGGTGGCAGCTCTGCATGCCATACCGGATTGGACGATCCCATATCTGGCTTACATGAACCGGGGCGAGTTACCAGACGATGAAACATTGGCTCCACAGATAATCCGGCGTTCCAAGTCCATGACCATACTCAACGGGGAGTTACATCGTTACAGTGTTTGAGGAGCAATTCAGCGCTGTGTTTCTCCTCAAGATGGTTGTGAGATTTTGCGAGAAATCCATGAAGGGGATTGCAGTCACCACGCCGGTTCAAAGTCGTTGGTTGCCAAAGCTTTTCGCCATGCTTTTTACTGGTTGACTGCGCATGCTGATGCGGAGGATTTAGTCAAGAGATGTGATGGATGTCAAAAATTTGCCCGCCGTGCGCACGTTCCAGCTCAATAGTTGTGGATGATTCCAATTACGTCGCCGTTTGCAACTTGGGGGCTTGATATGGTTGAACCCTTCAAGCGTTCTAAGGACAAAAAGATCCACCTGTTAGTAGCAGTTGATAAATTCACTAAATGGGTGGAGGCAGAGCCAGTCAGCAAGTGTGATGCAGCCACGGCGGTTCAATTCATCAAGAAGGTGATATTCCAGTTTGGTTTTCCACACAGCATTATAACAGATAATGGTACTAGTACTAATCTGTCAAAAGGGGAGATGGAAGAATTCTATCAATGTGAGCACATCTGGCTTGATCTAGCGTCGATGGCTCACAGCCAATCTAATGGTCAAGCAGAAAGGGCAAACCAAGAAAATCTACGGGGTATCAAACCAAGGCTTATGGTTCCCTTAAAGCGGACGCCGGGTTGTTGGGTTGAGGAGCTACCTTCTGTGTTATGGAGCATCAACACCACACCCAATAGGTCTACGGGTTACACACCTTTCTTCATGGTCTATGGAGCGGACGCGGTTCTTCCTAGTGACATCCGTCACGATTCGCCCCGTGTGGCAGCTTATGTTGAAGCTGATAATGAGAAAGCACGTCAGGATTCACTGGACCTGTTGGATGAAGAGCGTGATCTTGCAGCAGCATGACCGGCGATTTATCAACAAGATCTCCGACATTATCACAGCCGCCGGGTTAAAACCAGAACCTTTCAAGAAGGTGATTTGGTGCTCCGGCTCATCCAGGATCAGACTGATATGCACAAGTTATCCCCACCTTGGGAAGGACCCTTTGTGGTCAGCAAAAATCTGCACAACGGATCTTGCTACCTCATTGATGTTCGAGAGCATGAAGACTCACGTCAATCGGAGGAGGAGACCAAGCGGCCATGGAACATAGCTCTCCTTCAGCCTTACTATACTTGAAGCCATAGGCTCCTCATCTGTACATATTTATGACAGTGTATATATCGTATAATAAACCGGAGCCTCCGTTATAAGCGGGGTATCTGTTCTTTTTATATCCTGTGTGTGCTTTTACAAGTTAACTGACAAAGCGGAGTTTTTGTTAATCCGGCTTTAGCAGCTGCATAGATATAAAGAAAATCACTAGGGGGCTTGGTCATATTTGAACTACAACTACACCTCTTGATCGGTTTTTAAACCACGAAGGGATATCACTAGGGGGCTTGGTTGTCCTCACACCATAGCTACACCTCAAAGAGAGTTAAACCATTTAAGCCACAAAGGTAAAATTTTGTGGAGCCAAAGAGAGTGTTGTACACAGTACAGACTCAAACATGGGCACACACTGAGCATCACTCACAAAGTTACTTGGGGGCTCTTTTTGCAAAGCAACAAAGAGTTTGAAAGGACCCTCATAATTGGCTATCAAGCCATGGCTTGGAAGCCTGGTGTATTCACCTAAAAACCCGGGTTATCCTACCTTCATCAAGTAAGCCACTCCTGTCCAGGTAATCCGGGTATGACCCATCAAACGTTTGACAAGTCAATCTTTTACAGACCCTGAGCTTGTCACAGTTAAAACGATGATTGGTTCATTGGAGGCCCATCTTAAAAGGCTTTGTTAAATGGTTTAACTCAGAGGCCTGGCAGCCCATGAAAAGCCTCGATTTGGAGCCTGGCAGCTCGTAAAAAGCCTTGCATATTTTCCTGTTTGAATTTTGTTTCTTGAAAATCATAAGTATTTTTTGGTAAACTGGCATCCTTGACCCGGCTTGCTTCTCAACTACAAGTTGTGGGCACATGATCAATTATAAACCGGTGTTCATTGACCCGGTCTGGTTTGACTAAATCGCCAATGTTATCAAGAAAATCTGGTGATTATCCCGGTCCGGTTTAATATATAGACCGGCATTATGAAGATGGAGTTATCAATGTTCCGGATTGGTATTAACACCTTTGCCATATACACGTTTGGTCAACCAATGACGTATGTTCTTTATTACTTTTTGTACAAACACTTGATTATTCATCTAGGTACTATATACTTCTTGGACATCATGACACGTCTAGCGGTAAACCGCTATTTATTTTTAAGTTGTTGTACCCAGGAACACAATTCATCATGGGTTATGCATAAATATATCCCAAAGGGTGGCACAGATTGTCACAAAGTATTACGAAACATGCTCGATGGCATGGCAGATAACGGAGTTTCAGCTATCCTATTACATGAAGCTTCAAAGCGGCTCAAACAGTATCATTGTTTTTCACAGTAGCCATATCAACCGGCGACCGGATCAGGATTCTTCATCGCGACGGTTTGACGGTTGAGGGTCAGTTGGTGTAGGCACTTCTTCATCCCTCCCCAGATGCTGGAAATCAGCCGTTGACCAATCTATTCCAGTTAACACTTGGAACACTGCTTCCTCGTGGATAAGATTGGAAGGGTTAGTATCAGGGGCGTAAGTGTGCTTACGAATCGGAGGCACAAGTTCTTCGACTTCATGGATGTCGGCCGGCTGTCTTTTCCCTTCTGCATCATAAAACGGTTGAAAATGGGACAAATCGGTATCATCAGCCAACTTGCTGGCTGCTGGCCGCATCTGTTTGGTCTGCCGCCGAAGATCATCATTGTTGAAGTTTGAACCATCTTCTTTAACGCATGGGTATCCTTTAATGATATCCTCCGCTTCAATGTCTGGAATCCAGGCTTTGGCTCGAATAAGGGCGGTTAAAGCTCCTGCTCTGGCAGCTGCTCTCTTCAACTCGGCTATACGGGCTGGTAACATGCCCAGCTTCTCAAGGGTTTCCTTAATCAAAGTTGGCGCCGGTTTGTTATAAGCTGCCGTGCTAATAACCCATTGAGACCCAGAGTATAGCTGTTCAACCAATGTATATGCCGCTTTGAGCTTCATCTGCATATCTGTACCAAGATGAGTGATCCGAGTGCCTGCAAAAGATTTTATCAACATTTTGGTCAGTTATAAGATTCATCGACTGGCGCAACACACATAAGCAGACACTTACCAAAGATAGCAGAGGTCATAGCATTGATTTGGTGTTTCAAACCGGCTAGTTCTTCAACCACTGGCTTCAGGGCTGCCTCGGCATCTACAACTCTTTTAGTTAAACCGGATTTCTTGGTTTCCCATTCAGCACCCTCTTGGTTGAAGGATTCTTTCAGCTTTTCCATTACGGACAGGGCCTGGGTCAGCTCCTCTTTGGCTTTTGCAGCTTCGTCTTGTTGTGACTTCACATTCTCTTGCAAGTCAGAATTTCGGGCATCTTTGCTTCTCAGTTCAGTTTGCCACGTTGAAGGTATGTTAAACAAAGATCATATATATGTGCTAAAGTACAAAGCGTATAACAAAGTTATGCACTTCATACTTGGGGGCTAATGCCTATTTGCTCTCAAGTACTACACTTTATACAAGTCTCTAGAACAATGCAAGCATTATCCTTGACACTTGGGGGCTAATGTGCGTCTGTTCTAAAATGGATGTGTGGATTAAAAACCGGATTAACTTGCCAAGTTAAACTGGCCTTTGGGGGCTATGCTATAGAAAGTTATCTAATTTTTTTTAAGATGAGTCTTATCTATTATTAGCGACCTTCCATTGCAAGGACCAATGATGCGATGCTTAAAGTGTTACAAAGACCCGGTTTGTGATTAACAATCATAAAACGGCCCTTGGGGGCTACTTGGGATAGTGTTTCAGCTATAAATCAATATACAAAGGGAGAGGAATTTACCTCATATCGCTCTTTCATCAAGTTCACCAAACCGGCTTCATAATCCCGGTTTGAGTGCAGATGGTTCAAGAAGCAAGAATGAAGCTCATCAGCGTTAAGATGAGCATAGCTTGATAAGTCACTGCTCCATTTACCTTTATCCCGGGCAGCTTGCTCTTCTTTGGCTCTGTGCTGAGCCAAAATGACAGGATGGCCAGGAGAGCTGTGGCCCATTCCAGTAATAATAACATCATCACCTTGGCCTTCAGGATTTTTGATTGATGATACTGGAATTTCAGTGTCTTTCACGAGACTAGCTCGGTTTCGTTCTGCCGGTTCAGTATCGGGTGCGGCAGGCTCAGCATCTGCAGGTTCATCGGTATGTTGGCCTTCAAGGGGTGGATCATCAAAAGTAGCTTCAGGATGAGGGCCTTCCGGTTCACCGGTCTGTTCTGGTTCACCTCTTGGTTCTTCTTCTTCGGCGGCAGGGTCTTCTGGCGGATTGGTGACCCGAGCTTTCTTGCTGGGTCTGGCTTTGGCACTGCAAACAGAATAAAAGAGGATTAACATCCTATTCAAATGATTTATGGCACATTGAAAGGAAAGGTTTTTACAACTCACCCGGCCACCGTTTTCAAAGGGGTGAGTTGAGTTGCTATCGATTCACCAGAAGATGAAGGAGGTGTTACCTAATAATTTGAATCGGACGGATTAAGAGGATGTCTGAAATAACCTGCCTTAGGGTAAGAATGGTCAGAAGTAGGAGAGACGTCAGACCGGCACTTCCAAACCGTAGTATCAGGTAAACCGGCTGAAGTGACCTGCTGGCCACTGTGTCGGGTTGTCCGACGAGCTTCATGCTGCCGAGTCTTCAAAATAAATGTTGGCTCCAAGTGAGCAAGAGGATGAGAAAAGCTTACTTTCCGGACTGCTTGGCGAGTTTTTTGTGTTGGCATAGAGTCTGAACCGAAGGAAAGGGTAATTACCTCTACGTCATCAGCTTGACTAGCTTCTGCGTCCTCCTGAGGAAGGTCATTATTAATGAGATGCATGAAACAAGAGCCGAGTGAGTCAAGTTCTACCTCAACTTCTGGATCATCAGTATCATCATCAAGCTCCATATTAATCCGGTCAGCCGTTTTCCGTTTTGACGTCTGTTTTACGGCTTTGGTCTTTGGGCGGGATGGCTTGACCGCTTTGTCTCCAGTCGGCTTTGCCGCTTTCTCTATGGTTTTCCGTTTCCAGAAGGGGTCATCACCCTACATACAAAGAAGAAGGGTTACAGGTTGCATAAGTTCAAGATATTAGAGATGAAGAGGAAGTATAATGCTTATAGCAGGCAGTTTGTTCTTGGCATAGAAGGGACTCGGACCGGTTTGACTCCAGATTAGTTCCGACTCATTCAGGATCTTCTTTACACCTTTAGTGACTTCTTCCTCAGATAATTGGATATTGCAATGGCGTTGAGGGTCATCAACTTCACCGGTATATTCACACATTAAACCGGGACGCCGGCTTAGCGGCAAGATACTCCAGGATATCCAACAACGCACAAAATCCATGCCTGTTAAACCGTTTGCCATAAAGGCCCGGAGTTTGGCAAGTTGAGGAGCGTATTTCGCCCTTTCTGAAGAGCTCAGGCGTTGTGGCATGGGGTGAGTATTGGATAGTCTGTTATCACGAAAGCCAGGGAGGGTATTTTCATCTTCAGGCGAAGTGTCTCTGTAATAAAACCAAGTTTGATTCCATTCTTTTGGGTGGCTATGATGTTTGGCATGAGGAAATTCAACTTCTTTTCGTTTTTGAATCGAGACATCACCAAGTTCTGTGTTCGGGCCATTTACAAACTCTGTGCGCTGGTTTAAGTGAAAGAAATCCCGGAACAGTTCTGCAGTTGGTTCTTCTTGTAAATATACTTCACAGAAGACCTGGAAGTTGCATAAATTGGAAACCGAGTTGGGACCAATACCTTGCGGATGAAGTTGGAAGCTGGCAAGCACATCTCGATAAAACATTGACCCTGGCGGTTTGAAGCCACGACGTATATGGTTAACAAAGACCACCACCTCGCCCTGCCTTGGGTTGGAGGATTTTCTGTTCCTGGAACTCGCCATTTGATTTCAGTTTTCTTAGGCAGGGAGCCGATGCTAACCATCTCATTCAACTGAGTCTCAGTAACCCGGGAACGAGCCCAGTTGCAGGCAGTGAATTGTTTGGCCATTGTGAAAACAAGCTGAAAATGAAAGACCGGTTTATAAATTACGCATGATTATATGCAAGAGACAAGGGAGTAAGAAACATACTGATATGTGAAATGGTGTAAACCGAAGACTAATGCAATAAGGGAAAAAGGTAATAGTAGCACAGGATTACTCAGGCACTGTTAAACTGGAGCATAATTATGAAGGTAAAATGCTCCTCCGGTTTATCAGAGAGCTAATGACATAGACTGCTTATACAAGGTTAAACCGCCTATGTTGGTGCAAGGAGAAACAGATCTCACAGGGACATAGAAACAGATCTCACAGTGACATATGGAATTTTCGGATCTAAGATAAGACAGAAAAGTAAAAATAGTTGGATCTAGAAGGGGTGCAGAACCGAAGCAACTTATGAAGGACTGGATCAGTTCTTTGCACATAAGGGTTTGTGGTGACAAGGGAAGGTTAGCTACGGCAAGGAGTACGTCAGATATGAAGTATTCACCTAAAGGCCATGAAAGAGCAACACTGAAAGCTCTGATGAACCTCAAGAACAGCAAAGAACAAGGAAACCCTAATGGATCTAAGAAAGAAAGGGGAAAAGACTTACTGCGACGGCGGAAGCAGCAGAAGGGCGATGTGGAACTCTGGTGCGAACAGGTTGATGCAGCGGCCAAAGGCGAAGAAGAGGCGGAGTTCGAAGATGACGGCGGCGCTCGGGTGCGAGGTCGTCGAGAGGAAGAAGAAGAGATGAATGGGTAGCGAAAAGAAAAGAAAAGGGGTCCGCTGTCCCTATTTATAAGGTGAAGAGATTAAACGGCAAGTGCGGGAATCGAGGAGCCCAAAAATGGATAAGTTAATAAGGGTGTCGCCTCGATGGCTGAAGACATATTAAATGAAGGTAATCTTCGACATCAACAGATGGATGACGTCAGGATGGTTTATCATAATCTTGAAGTATGAAATCACGACGGTTTACAAGATCGAGGTGAAGATATGAGGGAATAATGTTTCTAATTATAGAAGATTGACATGAACGAGTTCAAACCAATCTGGGGCCTAATGTTTGGGATATTACTACTAGAGGTAAACCGGTCTTGTGTAGCCGGGTTGACTCCTTGAAGATTAGAAGCCCATAAAGACGCAAGGATGATGGCGCTTCATGGAGGCCCAAGGCCCGAAGGCGGGTTAAAGCCTGTAAATATAAACCGTCTTAGTCATGTAATTTGTAAGATAGGGAGGATAGAGACCAAACTGGATACGTTTATGATCCGTCTTCGGGACTCTGTAAACCGGCGGGCGTCAACCTATGTATATAAAGGGACGACCCGGCAGCGGTTTAGGGACAGACAACAACTCGAGAGCCAGACAAAGCGGATTCGCTCCCTGGCCTTCGAAACCCTAGCAATACCAATCACAACTAGACGTAGGATTTTACCTTCCTCGAAGGGGCCGAACTAGTATAAAATTCCACGTGTCCCCTTGTCCGGTTTAACCCCTTAAATCTAAACCATAGCGATGGCTCCATGACTAAGTCCTTTCACAAGGACATCTGTCATGACAAACCCACGACAGCATCTCTTGTTTGCGAACGTCCGGACTGCTGCCACGGCCGGTCCTGACCAACCCGAACCCTCTTCATCACCCGCGCATGCTTCCCGCCTGAAACGGTCAGTGCCGCATTCATGCCCGGCCAGAGCTAACACGACCTCTCATTGGCGCCGGCATTGAAGCGGCGCGCCGGCCGAGAGAGCGTCGCCCGCGCCGCTTCCGGGTGCACGCGGTTGCTCCGCATTCAAAGGTCGCAATAGCCGGCTACAACATGCCTGTAAAAAGTTCTTGGGAGTCCATGCTACAGCTAGCTGTCCTTCCCCAACTCGTCAATATCATCCAGTAGTGCTAGTACTCCATGGCGCGATCCATCGACAAGCAGGCGGGAAAGTTATCGTATACTCGGTTTGCGGTGAGTGGCATGCCGAGCGACCGTGTGGGGTCGAGCCGTGGAGGAGGGTGAGACACGAACACGATAGATGTGATTTAAATGTTGGTTTTGCTCGATGGCGCGATCCAACAAAATGAAACGTTGGTTTCTCTCCGTTTCCATTTTTTCTCCGGAAAAACGGAAACTTTCCACTCCATTTTCATTCCTATTCCAAGGTTGCCCCGTTACAACATTCCATCAAATACAAAGGAAAACTAACCACTACAAGAAATATGTCAACTTGTGACCTTGACTATTGGTCACTGAAAGGTCATTGTTTTTCATTTGCGACCTTTTTGTGACCAAACAGAAGGTCAAAAGCTGGCGGTCGTAAATTGAAATTAACGACCTTCTCTATGAGAAGGTCGTAGATGTTTACGACCAAAATATGCCTACTGGTTTGTTTTGGTCACTAGCAACCTCCCCAGGCCACATAGGCATCCAGCGTGGCAAGCTGATGTGGCACAAGATTCAGCCCGGTCCAATTCGGTTTTCTACATGGGCCTAGCCCAACAATTTGGCCTTTTTACTATATATTTTCTCTATTAATTTTCTCTAGCTACATGGGCCTGGCCCAACAATTTGGCCTTTTTATTTTCTAGTGCACGACATTTTACGGTCCATTTCTTTTTTATTTCCAGCTTTTTTTGTTAGCTCCAGTTTTTAGATGGGTCCCAATTGTCATGTTTTTCACAGCTTATTAATAAGCAATATATATATCAAACAGATAGAAAAGAGAATGCATATGAAAATCTTCAAATAATAGCTAAAATAAGTTTATTACAATATGCTATACAGAACAGAACACGTGAAACTCCATACACTCATTCACATCACAACAACCAATTTCCATACACTCATTCACATCACATCAACCAGTTTCACCATCGAATCTTGCATACCCAGGAACTTCAAACTTCACCCAGATCCACACAATCATAAATATTGGGATCTACAAATAAACCACTACTCTTGGATACCACAGAACATGCTCTTCAACATAGGAAGAAGTCATCAATGGAGTTCTACCAACAACACAAGCTCCATTCACCTACAAGAACATAATGGAATATCAAGTACTTGGATCGTTCAAGCAGATTACAACCAACATATATATGTAGAAGTACATCAGGAAAGAAGATGGAGCAAATCAGACAACAGATAAACTTATACAGCCCAACAAATGGGTGATGGTGACAAGCAAAAAATATACTCCCAGGTTTGGACACAAATAGTGTCAGATCAAGCAAAAGATAATAAGGCAGTAAACATATTGTCACATCCTCTTTGACCCTCTTCAGATCAATTAATGTACATAGATTCAATTTTCTATGTGCTTTACAGCAGAGAGCAAAACTAAAGAGAGCAAAGCATAGTTGATGATGGATTGGTGAATTACCTCGATGGCGTACTTGATGGTAATGTCGGTCCTTCTGGATCTAGTAGTGTTCGTCCACAGACATAAGCATAGAAAACAAAACATGATTTCAGCAAAACTAAAACTATCAATGAAAGTTGAATAACAATGCAGCAGATTAGCTCTTAGCATGGAGGAACATCAACAAAGGAAGAGAGTTTCAGTTTTCTTGTCACAAATTTGATGGCTAATGTGGTGGTGTAGTAAGCAAATAGGATTGTACCCAGGGTATAGGATGAGGAGAGGGAGAGAGATACCTTCCATGGTGTTAGCCGGCACTTGGGTCGGAGCAGCATGAAGTAGACGGACCGGGGCTCTTCTTTGTGGTGCACTTGTGCATGACACAAATAGTATTTTCTTGTTGTTGACGTCTTGATCAATCTTCTACCAGCATGCATGGTATACAAACAACACACCCGTAGGGATTTCCATCAATTTCCATTCCTTGTTGACACCCGACCACCATCCTGCACAGATTAATTAGCATGCATGTCAATAATGACAAATAATCAAGACTATTATGCAGCTCGTTAAGAAATATGCATCCTTAGTAGGCAAGATCTAATATTACTAGTCAAAGCACGCATACTAACATCACAAACATGCATCATATAGCAATTCAACATTGTATCTTGCAAGTCAACAGTTATCACGAAGGACAAGATAGCATAAGATGAATGATGGCACTCAAATTCTAATCTCACATAGATAAATTTCACTGCCATAGTAACAGTACATCTCACTTGGATATATCTAAGAAATCCAATTGGTTCTCATAAGCAAGTGTTCTTAGGTTTGCCTTAACATGACAGCTTAAGGTAACACAATAAAATGGATAGAATAATAACAGAAACAACTCAGATTACACACATAGCTCTATCCATAGTGCCAGCTATAGATAAAAGGGACAATTCCATTTCTGCCCCTAACTGGAACCCACTACTCAAATTTGCCCCTAATTTTAATGTGTGCTCAAATTTGCCCCTCTGCCGTTAGTTGCCCTTATAGAAATGCCATTCTGTGACGTTACCGTCCGGTCAAACAACTTTGACCATCTCGAAAAAAATAGTAAAAAAAATCAAAAAAATCTGAAATTTTGTGGGATTGAAGCTACTCATGTGCGCAAGGTGCGTGCAAATTTCCGTGCTATTTAGACATACCAGGAGCTCGTGGCAAAGGAAAACAATAAATCTGTACATCTTTGAATAGTAATTTCAACAAAAAATAGCAAGAAAATTCAAAATATATGATTTTTTTTCGCATCCAAGATGCTAGGGTGCACAAGGCGTGTGCAAAATTTTGTTATCAAATGACATGCGAGGAGCTCTCGCAAAAAAAACCAAAATAGTGTATTTTTTACAAGTTTATTTCTGAGACAAATTTTGTTTTTTTGTCCACGAGCTCCTACAATGTCCAAACACAAAAACATTTTGCACACACCTTCCACACCTAAGCATCTTGGATGCCAAAAGAATTCATATTTTTTTGATTTTTTTGCTATTTTTTTGAATTTACGGTTCACATGTGTACATATTTACTGTTTTTCCTTTGCCACGAGCTCCTAGAATGTCCAAACAACATGAAAATTCGCACGCACCTTGCCAACCTGAGTACCTTCGATCCCACAAATTTTCAGTTTTTTTGACTTTTTTTTGCTATTTTTTTGAGATGGTCAAAGCTGTTTGACCAGACGATAACGGTGCAGAAGGGCATTTCTATAAGGGCAACTAACGGCAGAGGGGCAAATTTGAGCACACATTGAAATTAGGGGCAAATTTGAGTAGTGGGTTCTAGTTAGGGGCAGAAATGGAATTGTCCCTAGATAAAATCATGCACACTCGAATATAACTGGACAACAGCAACCAGAGCAAGACATTGTCATTGTCGTCTACAAATGGAAGTGTAACATTACTTTCCAGCATGCATTAAAGGGAGCAACTAATACATGGCAGGTATGTGGGTATCAAAACAAACAACAAAGGAACCACATTATTTGATATCAGACTGTCAACCATCAAATTACAAAAGAAACAACATGAAATTGTTGTTATGGCCAAGCAGAAGAAATCTCCTACTAATAAACAGTGATATATCAGGAGAATTATTAAAGCATAGAATTATCCGCAATGGACATATTAATACAGGCATGTGCAATGGCTAGGAGGATCAGAATACTAGCTTGGTTTCTCTGAAGAGAAATAATAGCGCTTAGCATGTTCATTGCCAATCATCTGGGGAAAGGATCATCATATCCTCCAAATCGAATGGCACATTGAAAACAAATAGAATGTTGGAGAATTTGAGAATGTGTAGTAAATCTAGCACAGAGAAACCTACATCTATTTGCAGAATTTGAGAATTACTATGACTCATACTCGATGACCATATGAATAGATCCACTAGTAATCAGTTTTCACCGCATAATGGGCATATCAAAACATTAAAAAAGACATGCATGGTGCCAAATAAAGATAACAAACCACAAAACAGTAGCAAGCAATGAAGAACAAAAATCTGTACTACTGGGCAGATCAGAGTTCTGGCTTGGGTACTAACGAAATTTCAAACACCTAATTGGAGTACAACACAAAACAGAACAGAATGCTAAGTACTAACACCACATGACAGAAAATGTACTAAGGCACTCCTTGCTACTTAAAACCAAATCAAGGTACAGAGCACAACCAGGACAACAGTTCAGTAGCAGTGCAGTACGGTCTTGATGCTGTTGTCTAGTGCCATGGGTAAATGTCAAGAAGAATGTTATTGTAGCCACTACATCTGCCAAGGGTCTCGGTGATGGTATCAATTCTACATCTGTTAAAGTCAACAAAGCACCCTAGAAGAAGACTTCTGGTAATTTGGTTCATGGTTATCTTTTGTTATTTATATGGCCTATTACTCTAGTAATCAGGTCCAGAGAAAGAAAGCAAGTATGTCATCTTAGGAGAAAAGGGGAGAGTTCAACTCATCCGTGACTCCAACCTGTCGATCAGAGCAAAGGCAGCCGGCCTAATATATCTCGAGATACAAATGGAGGCGCAGTGAACAGATCTCGCGATGTAGCAAGGGGAAGGGAGAGGTGGGACGGAGGGGAGCTTACAAAAGAGGATGAGGCCCCCGAAGCCGGCGAGGGGCGTAGGCGATGCGACGGATGGAGAGGTCAAGGCAGGCGTCCCACTTGGCGTCCAAGTCATGGTGGGCGGGGACGGCCTCGGCACCACCGCCGTGTCGGGAGCGGCGGGTGGCACGGGCGCGGGTGGAGCAGCGCCGGAGTTGGCGCGGGCGCGGGGTATCAGGTCGCTGGTGCGGCCCCGCGGAGCGAGACTCTCCTAGCCGCAGCGGAGCGGCACCTCGGTGCCGTGAAGGCGGCTGAGAAGGAGGGGAACACCGCCGAGGAGGCAGTGGCGAGGGAGGGGGAGCGCGAATGCCATGGTTGCGAGGGAGGGGAGGGAGGAAGGGGTCGACGGCGGCTGCAGCGGTGTGCACGCCGGGTTGGATTGAATTGGGCCAGGGTGAGGGGAGGGTGCGGTAGTCTGCGGCGGCGGCGTGGGTCGTCGACGGTGAGGGAGAGGCATCGGCTGCGGGAGTGGACAGGAGGGGTGGGGGTGGGATCTGGATCTGGATGGGGGAGGAGAGGCGGCGGAGGGATTTGGATCGGGGAGAGGAGGGGCGGCAGCGCCCTAGGGTTTCTCGGGAAGGAGGGGATCGAGAGACGCTAGATCAGTAGGGTGGACGGCTTAGATCGAATAAAGGGAGTGATCTGTGGGCTGCGTCCTGATTGGTTCAAAAATGAGCAGTCCAAAAATTACTTTTCTTAGTGCTAAAAATAGGAGGGTTGAAGCAGCTACCAAAAATATTTCGTAAAATGGCATCACTAAGATTTTCACTTAAGTTAGACCACCTTTCGTGGATGATTATCAGTTTGATTGCATTTCCGATCTTTCTAGCTATTTCGTGAAACAGTCAATTCGGCAAGAAGCGGGTCAAATTTGAACTACATGTGTTTTATAGTTTTCTATTTATTTTTTCAGAAAAACATTTTTAGTTACAAAAGTAGCTATTTCATCATGGACAAACCGAGATTTTTGCATTATTAAGCACCTAACTAAGAACGGGCGCGCGGTCAAATTTGATCACATTTTGAAATCGGCATAGGAAATTCATTAAAAAATGGAAAACATTTAACCTCTTATGGTTAGTTCAAATAAACCAATATTTTGTACATGTGTGTATTTAGGGATGACAAACAATGTTGATTTGGGAGGTTTTCATTTTCTTTGCTCAAAAGAACCATTTTCCATTTTCTAAGCGACCAAAATGTGTGTTTTATGAAAGAACTACCATACATTTGTTGTAAAATGGCACTAAATCATTTTTCTAAAATATTTGTCCATATTTAATGTATAATTGACCAAACAGTTGGGTGTCAAAAGGTTTTATCCACCTCTGCTGAAAAAGACAAATTTCCACCGACTCAGTAGGAAGCGGGTCAAATTTGAACTGCAGCTATCTCATAGTTTGCTCTTTATTTTTTCCAAAAATCATTTCTAGGTAAAAAAAAATATCTATTTAATCAGAGAAACATAAAAAGTTTTCCAAGATTCAACCACTAGCTAGGAACGGTCATGCCCGCCGTTTTGATCGCATTTTGAAACGGGCATAAAAAATTCAAAAAAATCAAAAAATTGGGAAACCTTCGCATTGTGTCATTATATGTGACCAAGTTTCCAGGAAAAAAAAATAAACTTGTAATACGACAATTATTTTTAAAAGGTGTTCACAGAAATGAGCTATCATGCGTGAAGATTCATGGCTTTCAATCCAAATGATCAATCTTATGGCCACATTCATGGCATAGTTTGTTCAAATGATCTCATATTGTGCACAAGGGTGCATCTTGGAATTCCAAACAATGTTGCCTAAGATAGTTTTCATTTTCTTTGCACGGAAAATTCATTTTCTATTTTCCGAGTGCCCGAATTGAGTTCTTTTTGTGAAGGACCTACGCTATAGTTGTTGCAAAATTGGACCAAATTATTTTTATAAAATACTAGGCCATATTTTATTCACAATTGGCCAAATGGTTGGGTGTCAAAAGTTTGGATCCACCTCTGGTGAAAAAGAGAAATTCCTGCTGATTCAGTAGGAAGCGGGTCAAATTTGAACTGCAGCTGCCTCATAGTTTGCTCTTTATTTTTTCCAAAAAACATTTCTAGGTACATAAGTATCTATTTAATCAGAGAAACATAAAAAGTTTTTCAAGATTCAACCACTAGCTAGGAACGTTCATGCCCGCCGTTTTGACCGCATTTTGAAACGGGACTAAAGAATTCAAAAAAAATTCAAAAAAATGGGAAACCATCGCATTGTGTCATTATATGTGACCAAGTTTCCAGGAAAAATAATAAACTTGTAATACGACAATTATTTTAAAAATGTGTTCACAAAAATGAGCTATCATGTAACACCCTCGATGCGACTATAGCTCCCACGTGTCGAGGCACGACTTAGAGACATAATCGCATTGAAGGCATATGTCGCAAGTTAGGCAATCTTCACAACATCCCATGTAATATGAATAATAAAGGGGAGATAACATAGTTGGCTTACACTCGCCACGTCAATCAAGTACATAAATAACATTACATCAACCAAACACTCATGGCCCGACTACGGCGCCAAAATAAAAGAGAACCCAACATGCGACACGGTCCCAATCACCCCCAACTAGGCACCACTACTGATCATCGGGAAAGGAAACGTAGTATCGTTGAGAGTCTTCGTCAAACTCCCACTTGAGCTCACACGCGTCTCCTGGAGCGGAATCATCAGGCCCTGCATCTGGTGTAATAGTAATCTGTGAGCCACAGGGACTCAGCAATCTCGACCCTTGCGATCAAGACTATTTGAGCTTATAGGTAAGGCAAGGTAAAATATGAGTGGAGCTGCAGCAAGCGACTAGCAAGTATGGTGGCTAACTTATTCGCAAAAGAGAGCGAGAAGAGGAGGCAAAGCACGAGCGAGAAACTAGAGAGCAACCTGCGTAGACATTACTCCAACACCGTGTCCACTTCCCGGACTCCGCCGAGAAGAGGCCATCACGGTAACACACTCGGTTGATACATTTTAATTAATTAAGGTTCAAGTTATCTACAACCGGACATTAACAAATTCCCATCTGCCCATAACCGCGGGCACGGCTTTCGAAAGTTCAATCCCTGCAGGGGAGTCCTAACTTAGCCCATGACAAGCTCTCACGGTCAACGAAGGGATAGACCTCCTCCCAAGACGTTTCGATCAGACTCGGTATCTCGGTAACTCAAGACACTTCAACAGGTTAAAACAAGACCAGCAACACCACCCGAATGTGCCGACAAATCCCGATAGGAGCTGCACATATCTCTTCCTCAGGGCACACTCAGATTGTCCTAGGTACGGGTAGGCCAGCCCAGAGTTGCCCCTGGTGGCCACCAGTAGCTGACAGGTCGACCAACACTCAGAGGAGCACTGGCCCGGGGGGGGGGGTTAAAATAAGATGACCCTTGAGTCTGCAGAACCCAAGGGAAAGAAAAGGCTAGGTGGCAAATGGTAAAACCAAGGTTGGGCATTGCTGGAAAAGCTTTAATCAAGGCGAAATATCAAGGGGTTCCCATTATAACCCAACCGCATAAGGAACGCAAAAATCCGGGAACATAACACCGATATGACGGAAACTAGGGCGGCAAGAGTGGAACAAAACACTAGGCGACAGGCCGAGCCTTCCACCCTTTACCAAGTATATAGATGCATTAAGATAACATAGCAATATAATGATATTCCAACAAGTAAATAAATGTTCCAACAAGGAACGGCCTCCAATCTTCACCTGCAACTAGCAACGCTATAAGAGGGGCTGAGCAAAGCGGTAACATAGCCAATCAACGGTTTGCTAGGACAAAGGTGGGTTAGAGGTTTGACATGGCAATTTGGGAGGCTTACAAGCAAGTGGTAGGCATCTTGGCAATGGCATAGCAAAAGAGCGAGCAAAACTAGCATAGCAAAGATAGTAGTGATTTCGAGGGTATGATCATCTTGCCTGCACAGCCGTCAGAGTTGACTGGATCCTCAAAAGCAAACTCAATGGGCTCGTCATTAGCGAACTCGTCTCCCGGCTCTACCCAAACAATACAAACACGCAACAAGGATACAATCAACCACGTGCAAGGATCAAGCGATATGATGCAATGATGATATGCTATGCGGGATGCGATGCAGGATGCAAAATGCAAGATATGACAGGAAATGCATGAACCTGGCCTCATCTTGGAATTCCCAGGGTCCCACTAGAAAGATGAGATGAAATCGCTTGAAAACGATATAAAGAACGCCGGAATCGGAGTTACGGTTTGGAAATGGCAAGCGTTTCAAAAATGACAACGGTCTGCAATTTACAGCAAGTAGGCATCTAAATGCAATGAAATGAACATGCTACCGCACCCAAACATGACAACAAAATACATGGCAGGGATGCACACAAGAAGCGTAACAAAAGTCTATCACTGAGCTACGGCCAATTCATCCATTAACAGGTTCAAACAAGCATGGCAAAAACGCAAATGGATAACAGATCTCAGACTTTGTGAAATTAACACTTGTCTGGAATTTCAGATCATATAGCCCACTTCGGAGCAACAAAAAAACATGCTACAGGTCCTGAACATGACAAATAAAGACATGGCATGGAGCTACTCAACAAGCTTAACAAAAGCCCCTTAGTGACCTTGAGCCAAAAGGGATCACAAAATATACTAACAAGCACACGAACATAGCAAAAACATAATCAGTTTTCAGACTTGGTGAAAACTGGGACATGCTGAAACATAACTCACGAAGGTATGTTTTCGAGCCTGATGCACTCACTACGGTGCAAGTAATGGCAAGACAAGCATACATCCATCAAGAAGGCATAAAATACAAGCTATACATGGCAAGAACAATGGCATAGCATTCACGGATCAACTACAATGACATCGGCAAAATCGCAAACAAGTTGACGATCTGCCCAGATTCACAACGAAGCAAAAGTAGAGCTCGATTGACTCAAGCTGGGGTGCTCCATAAATGCAAAAAAAGACATGGATGGATAGAGCACTACAATATTAACAAAACTCCCTTACTGATCATCCTCAAAAGAGGCACGGATCTCTAGGAAACAACATGAACATATGGCATCGTGAGATAAACAATCCCAGGACTTAGTGAAATTACTAAGTCCCTGAAAACAGAATTAGCAAGTGCACCACTTTGCAAGCTTGCATAAGTCACCACATAAATCCTAAAAATACATGGGTTGCACCTCTGGAAAGATGACAAAACCCTTAACAAAACACATGTAGAACTCACGGGCATAGCATGCACACATTAATCATGGCAAAAATGACAAAAGTGCTAAACGGAGTAGCAGATCTGACAATTAACTCAAGTAGCCCTCTTCTAACAGCATTTCGGGCATCAATATGAGCTCAAATGAAAATGATGCCATGGAATGAAATGATGTACTCTCTGATATGAACATTTTGATATGCTATATGCATGAATCGGAGCTACGGATGCAAAGTTACGGGGCCTCGAACAGGAGCATATGGACTGAAAATTTTAAGGACTTAGAGAGAAAAAAACAACCAAATCTAGGGTTCTTCGGTGGGCACGCGAACCGAGGCCGGATCTTGAGCTCACCGGAGCTTCTCGCCGGAGTAGGAGGGAGGGCCGGCCGGGGCTTGCCGGAGATGGGGAGGAGCGGGGCCGGCGCAGCGCGGGCGCGGCGCTCCTCGGCGGCGGGCTCCCGCGTTAGGGGCGGCGAGGCACGGCGGGCGGGGCGGCAGCGGCCGGTGCGCGCGTCGGCGGTGGCGGCTGGCGGCGATGGCGGCACGGCGGAGGCGGCGGGTGGCGCGGCACGTGGAGGCGGCGGCGGCAGCGCGATGGGCCTCGGGGGCCGGCTCCGGGCTCCCCGGGCCGCGCGGCGGCGGGCGATTGGCGCGTGGCCACGTGGCAGTGGCGGGGCTGGGCGGACACTGTCCGGCCACGTCCGGACGTGTCCGGCGGCTGCGGATCTGGGATTTTAGGGTTAGGGACGAGGGGGATCCGGAATTTGGAATGGGGGTGTATATATAGGCATAGAGGGAGCTAGGAGAGTCCAAATGAGGTGCGGTTTTCGGCCACGCGCTCGTGATCGAACGCTCTAGAGCATGGAGCAGAGTTTGGTGGGTTTTGGGCCAAATTGGAGGGGTGTCGGGCTGTAACACTCACGAGGCCTTTTCGGTCCCTCGGTTAACCGTTGGAGTACCAAACGAAGTCCAAATGGTACGAAACTTGACAGGCGGTCTACCGGTAGTAAACCAAGGCCGCTTGGCAAGTCTCGGTCCAATCCGGAAATGCTTAATCCCCACACACGAAAGAAAGCTAGAAATGACCACCGGAGGAGAACGAAGCACCGGAATGCAAAACGGACAACGGGGAAAATGCTCGAATGCATGAGACGAACACGTATGCAAATGCAATGCACATGATGACATGATATGAGATGCATGACAAAGACAACAACACACGGAGACAAAAACCCGAACCCGAGATAATAAAATAACTTAACGCCGGAAACAACAAGAGTTGGAGTATAAATAGGGAAAGTTACATTCGGGGTGTTACAACACTCCACCACTACGAAAAGATCTCGTCCCGAGATCTAGGACTGAAAGAACGCCGGGTACTCAGAACGGAGGTGATCCTCGCGTTCCTAGGTAGCTTCACGGTCGGAATGGTGTGACCACTTGACTTTGAGAAATTTGATTGACTTGTTGCGAGTCTTGCGTTCAGTCTCTTCAAGAATAGCAACTGGGTGCTCACGATAAGAGAGATCTTCTTGGAGCTCAATGTCCTCGAAGTTGACGGTGCGGTCAGGAGTCTTGAAGCACTTTTGAAGTTGAGAGACATGGAACACGTCATGAACATTTGCAAAGTTTGAAGGAAGCTCAAGTTGATAGGCGAGGTCGCCTTTCTTGCTGACAATCTTGAAAGGTCCCACGTATCTAGGGGCAAGCTTCCCTTTGATACCGAAGCGACGAGTACCTTTCATAGGAGAGACACGGAGGTAAACATGATCTCCGATCTCGAAAGCCAAATCACGGTGCTTACTATCATAGTAGCTCTTATGACGGGATTGGGCTGCTTTGAGGTTATCTCGAATGACTTTGCACATTTCTTCTGCTTCTGTGATTAAGTCATTACCCAAAAGCTGACGTTCACCGGTTTCAGACCAGTTGAGAGGGGTACGGCACTTCCTGCCATACAGAATTTCAAAAGGGGCCTTGCCCGAACTTGCTTGAAAACTGTTGTTGTAGGAGAATTCAGCATAAGGAAGACAATCCTCCCATTTCATGCCGAAGGAGATCACACAATCCCTGAGCATATCTTCAAGAATCTGGTTGACACGCTCGACTTGACCGCTTGTTTGGGGATGGAAAGCTGTGCTGAAGCAAATGTTGGTGCCCATGGCCTTCTGAAAAGAATCCCAAAACTTCGAGGTAAAGATGCTGCCACGGTCTGAAGAGATCACTTGAGGAATACCGTGCAGAGAGACAATACGAGAGGTATAGAGTTCCGCCAATTGAGCTGCAGTGATCGACTCTTTGATAGGCAGAAAATGAGCCACTTTGGTGAGTTTGTCGATGACAACGAATATAGCATCATTGCCACGCTTGGACTCTGGAAAGCCAGTCACGAAGTCCATTTCAATATGGTCAAACTTCCATTCTGGAATGGCAAGAGGTTGGAGGAGACCTGCTGGCCTTTGGTGTTCTGCCTTCACTCTTCTGCAGACATCACATTCATTCACGAATTGAGCGATCTCGTGCTTCATTCGAGTCCACCAATAAGCTTGCTTAAGGTCCTGATACATCTTCGTGCTCCCAGGGTGGATGGAGAGGAGAGAATTGTGAGCCTCGTTCATGATCACCTTACGAAGTTCACCTTTGGGCACAACAATACGATCCTCGAAGAAAAGAGTGTCCTTGTCATCAAGGCGGTAGCACTTGTACTTGGACTGACTCTTGGCAATCCCAATCTTCACCTTTTTCACCATAGCATCAAGAAGCTGAGCTTGGCGAATCTGGTCTTCTAAGGTAGGAGAGACTTGAAGGTTGGCGAGGAAACCTTGAGGAACAACTTGCAGATTAAGTTTGCGGAAAGCTTCACAAAGCTCGGGTTGATAAGGCTTGAGAATAAGACTGTTGCAGTAAACCTTCCTGCTCAAAGCGTCAGCAATCACATTGGCCTTGCCTGGAGTATACTCAATACTCGGATTATACTCTTGAATCATTTCGACCCATTGAGTTTGCCTGAGGTTGAGATTAGGCTGAGTGAAGATGTACTTGAGACTCTTGTGATCAGTGAAAATATCCACTTTTCTTCCCAATAGAAGATGTCTCCAAGTCAAAAGAGCATGCACAACTGCCGCCAACTCGAGATCATGAGTGGGGTAGTTCTTCTCATTAGGCTTCAACTGGCGAGATGTATAAGCAACAACTTTCTTCTCTTGCATCAAAACTGCACCAAGACCTTGGAGAGAGGCATCACAAAAGACCTCGTACGGCTTGGATTCATCAGGCGGAGTCAGAACTGGAGCAGTGATCAATTTCTCTTTCAAAGTGTTGAAAGCAATATCACACTCCGGAGACCAAACGTACTTGACGTGCTTCTGGAGAAGATTAGAGAGAGGCTTCGCAATCTTGGAAAAGTTTTCAACGAATCTTCGGCAATAGCTTGCGAGACCGAGAAAACTGCGGAGTTGCTTCACGTTCTGAGGAGGTTCCCAGTTCACAATTGCAGACACCTTCTCAGGATTCACGGCAATGCGCTTAGCAGAGATGATATGACCAAGATAAAGAACCTCATCGAGCCAGAATTCACGCTTGGAGAACTTGGCGTAGAACTGATGTTCCCTGAGCTTATCAAGAACCAAACACAAGTGCTTGGCATGATCTTCCTTGTTCTTGGAGAAAACCAGAATGTTGTCGAGATAGACCAAAACGAAGTCATTGGTGTAGGCGTTGAAGATGAAGTTCATCATGCGAGAGAACGTCGGAGGAGCGTTGGCGAGGCCAAAAGACATGACAGTGTATTCATATGAACCAAAGCTTGTTCTAAATGTTGTCTTGGGAATATCTACTTCACGAATGCGAATCTGATGATAGCCCATACAGAGATCAAGCTTGGAGAATACTTGGGCACCTTTGAGTTATTCGAATAGCTCATTGATGTTGGGAAGTGGGTATTTGTTCTTGATGGTCTTCTTGTTCACTGGACGGTAATCAACACAAAGTCGGTCCGTTCCATCCTTCTTCTTCACAAAAAGAACACCACAACCCCACGGAGAAGAACTAGGCCGGATGAGACCCATTTTCTCTTGATCATCGAGTTGCTTCTTCAGCTCCTTCAACTCTTCAGGTCCGAGCTTGTAAGGACGTTTGCACACAGGTTCCGTGCCAGGCTCAAGATCAGTAACGAATTCAACTGGCCGGTGCGGAGGCATTCCTGGGAGCTATTCTAGAAAGACGTCTTGATATTCACAAATGACTGGAATTTGAGAGATGGAATCCAATTCACCCTTCTCATTGAGATAAAACAGACGAATGGTATCATCACTTGCGGCAAAGACAATTACATCCTCAGACGAATGAGTCAATTGAATCTGCCTTGCTGCAGAATCAAGCTGAGCCTTGTGCTTAGAAAGCCAATCCATCCCGAGAATAAGATCAATATCCGAGTCACCGAGAACCGTAGGAGAAGCCAAGAACTTGTAGTCACCCAAAGTGATAGAAACATCCGGAACGATGGAGTTAGCCTACATGCGCTTACCGGGAGAAACAACTGCTAAAGGACTAGGCAAAACTTGCGAAACCAATTCATGCCTATTTGTAAACGGTCTCGAGATGAAGCAATGCGATGCACCAGTGTCAAAAAGAACTTCTGCAGGAATATCATTAACAGGAAGGTTACCCATGATCACATCTGACGAGTCCTCTGCCTGAGCTGCATTCATCAAATTTACCTTGGCATGCTTGGGGTTATGCTTGACCACAGCTGTACTTGCCGATCTGACAGGAGGAGGAGGAAGACGCCTCTGGTTGAGACACTTTTTGGCATAGTGACCCTTCTATTGGCACTTGTTGCACGTGACCTCTAAAAGCGGACGGTGATACAGAGCACTCAATCTTGGAGCTTGAGACGAAGTCTTGTTCTGAAAGTCAGGGTTGGGTTGGTGGGAAGAACTACTGCCACCTTTGCTCTTCTGCTGATACGGCTGACGGAACGAGGAGGAGGAAGCCAAAACTTCTGCTGCTTGGCCACTTGAGTAGAGGAAGAAGGAGTAACATCTCTGACTCGCTTCCTGGAAGCATCACACCTCAACTGAGCAGCCTCTTGCTTCAGTGCCATGTTGTAGAACTCATCGTATCTCAAGGGCTCGAAGAGGACAAGAGCTAGCTGAATTTCTTCTCTGAGACCACCCCTGAACTGATATATCATGCTCTTCTCATCAGGCACGTCCTGCTTGGCAAAGCGGGCAAGCTTCTGGAACAACTTGTTGTAGTCATAGACAGACAAAGAGCCTTGCTTCAGATTGCGGAATTCCTCACGCTTGCTTTCAACCACGCTCTGCGGAATATGATGAGCTCGGAAATCTCGACGGAAATCATCCCAAGTGATAACACGTCCACCTCTGGAGTCCTTGTACTGCTGGAACCATTCTGCAGCTTGATCTTTGAGTTGGAAGGAAGCGAACTTGACAAAGTCCTCAGGCCTGACGTTACTGCACTCGAAATGCTTACACAGATCCACAAGCCAATCATCAGCATCGGTTGCCTCAACACAATTGCTGAAAGTCTTTGGCCCATTAGCAAGGAACTGGTTGAGTGTAGCAAAGTGACTCTGATTGCTGCCTTGATTCCCATGACTGCCTTGATTGCGCTCTTGAAGAATTTGCATGATCAGCTGTGTATTTGCATTGGTTGCGGCCATCACAGCTTGCCATGCCTCTGGAGGAGGTGGAGGTGGTGGCGGATCAGGATTCGGAGTCGTGCGCGTTGGAGGAGCCATCCTGAAGAGGTTGACCACCATTAGCACATTGACAGATAAATATTGAAGCTGAATCCAACGGAATGAAAATTGCAACATATAGTCTTCACATCCGAACAAAATGAACGAATGCATTCCTCTTGAAATGGTCACATATCCATAAATTGAGAAGCCACGTAGAATTAAGGTAGAGAAATAATTCAACAAGGTACGGATCAAGAACGAATAATCGGTAAGAAATCCCAATCTCAAACCAATATCCGTGGAAGAAAAACTAGAGCTACTAGAATTCCCACCTATGAAACTCCCGAACCTTTCCGGTTATGCAATCAGGTGTTGGGGATACAGGGGAAGCATAATATCTCACCCAAACTAGCAAATCCTACATCCAGCTGTATCCATCCTTCAACACATAACCAAGAAACCTTCGGAAACCATCTACCTCAACCTTCGAAAATCATCCGTTATACAAGTTATGGCGATACTCCCGAACTCCCGCCCCAGTACTGGGTGGCGTCGAGGTTATCTCACCAACGAACTGCATAAAAGAGATTTTCGATGTCGGCGTACTATACTCAGGTATTCCAGAACTACAACGATAAAATTATGATGACAACACCTCAGAGCTCAACTCCCACGGACACTTGCACTAAACCCCTGACAGGAGGCACCAAGTCAATGTTCTCATCATAAAACCATCGGAACGATTCCAAGATACCCGCGTGATCCTAATTTTTTTTGTGATATTTGAGAAGAGAAGAGTCAAAACTCTATGTCAGGATGCCTTACCAGAGCGATGAGGAGACTGGGAAGTAAAAAGAATTCCTAAAATCTCCGATATATAATTCCTAAATGACTCAAAACATTTTTCTAGACACAACTCGCCCGCTA